>NW_021319108.1:541034-596297 GCF_001605985.2 Dendrobium catenatum | reverse complement strand
GTCCTTATCAAACTGAACTGAGGAACTCATTGGTGTACTAATAGGTTTAGCAATATCCATTTTATACTTTTTGAGGATGTCCTTAACATACTTTAACTGACTAAGAAATGTACTACATTCCTCAATTTGCTTAATGCTAAATCCTAGAAAGTAACTTAAATCTCCCATTAAACTCATCTCAATTCACTACACATTATTTTAGAAAAATCATCACAAAGATTTTTATTTGAAGATTCAAAAATGATATTATCCACATAAATTTGAACAATGAGTATATCCTTTCCACATTTCTTTAAAAAGAGAGTTGTATCCACACTTCTTTTTTCAAAAGATCTTTCAAGTAAGAAGGTGCTCAACCTCTCAGACCAAGCCCTAGGTGCCTGTTTCAATCCATATAATGCCTTTTTTAAATTGAAAAATATGATTTGGGTATTTAGAATTTTCAAAGCCTGGTGGTTATTCTACAAAAACATCTTCTTGAATTACCCTATTTAAAAAGGCACTTTTTACATCTATTTGATATAATTTGAATCCTCTAAAATAGGTAAAAGTTAGCAAAACCCTAATTGCTTTAAGTCTAGCTACATGGGCAAAAGTCTCCTCAAAATCAATACCTTCAGTCTCATTATATCCCTTAGCAACTGATCTAGCCTTATTTCTAATGACTACTCCTGAGTCATTCATTTCGTTTTTGAATACCCACTTAGTTCCAACTACACTTTGATCATTTGGCATTGTAGTTAATTTTCATACTTTATTTCTTACAAATTGATTCAACTCTTCTTGCATGGCCAAAATCCAAAATTCATCCGAAAGTGCTTGATCAATATTTATGGGATCTATAGTTGAAATGAAGGCATAATGATTGACTTCTTTATTTAATCCACGCCTAGTCCTTACACCCTCACTTGGTTCACCTATAATCAATTCCCTTGGGTGGTTTTTAAAATTCTCAAATCTCTAGGCAAAGGGTTTTCTATCTACAAATTTTCTTTCACATTTTCTTCCAAATTTATTTTATCAATCTTTTGAGAGTTAATCTCAATTTCATCTTCTATAACATTTGGCTCTTCTATATTTTCATATTCATCAAATATAACATGTGTGGTCCCTGAATTACCAAAGTTCTTCTATTAAATACGTTATAAGATTTTCCAACACTTGAGTATCCAATAAAAATTCCTTCATCAAATTTTAGAACAAATTTTTCTAAGGCAGATTTTCCATTATTATGAATGAACACCTTATAACCAAAAACATGCAAATAAAACAAATTTGGTGTTCTTCCTTTTAGAAACTCATAGGATGTTTTATTTAGTTTAGATCTCACATTCACCCTATTCAAAACATAATAAGCAGTGCTAACCGCCTCAGCCCAAAAATATTTAGGAAGTGAGTATTCTGCCAACATTGCTCGGGCGGCTTCTATTTTTCTTTTGACTTCCCCATTCTGCTGAGGGGTTCTAGGTGTTGAAAAGTTGTGATCAATTCCTTTCTCCTTACAAAATTCCTCAAATTTCTCATTTTCAAATTCTCTTCCATGATCACTATGCATAAAAATAATTTCACACCCTAGTTTTCTTTGAATACAAGTCAAAAAGTATCTAAACTCCTCAAATGATTCACTTTTATGAAATAGAAATCTAACCCATGTGAATCTTGAGTAATCATCCACAATTACAACTCCGTATACCTTCCCTCCTAAATTCCTAGTTCTAACCGGTCCAAAAAGATCCATATGCAAAATCTCTAATGGTTTACTAGTTCTAAGATCTTTATTGCACTGAAAAGAGGACTTCACTTGCTTTCCTAATTGACATGCTTCACAAAGTGGTCCTTAGTAAAATCTAGTTTTGATATATCTCTCACTAAGTTCTTTTGGATAATCCTTCTAAGGTTTTTCATGCTAGAATGACAAAGTTTCCTATGCCAAAGCCATGACTCATCAGATATAGTTTTAAAAAAAAAATAGTATGAGATTGAATATAATTCAAGTCTAGTATATAAATATTATTTACCATTTTATCATTCAAAACATCTTTACCATTTAGACTTAATATGCAGCTAGTAGGAAAAAATTTCACACAATATCCTTTATCACATAGCTGGCTTATACTTAACAGGTTATGCTTTAAGCCTTCTACTAACAACACATTCTCAATATAAAATTTATTAAGATTTCCACTCATACCTGATCCAACCATTTTCCTTGTGGTGTTATCTCCAAGTGTAACCTTGCCTCCACTCCTGGCTTTCAGCATTATGAATTATGCAGTATCTCTAGTCATATGCTTTGAATATCTGTTGTTCAGGTACCATATGCTCTCACAAGGTCTTGTGTGAGAGCGACCTTCTTCTTGATCTGACTGATCAAGGTTATCGTCCATTAAGCACAGAATAATGACTTCCTCTCCCTTCTCAGTCTCTAATGAATCTAAATCTGAGTCCGCCTAGAAGGCTCTTTGAAACTTCTTCTTTCCCTTCTTTACAATTGGTTTCTCTTCTACCTTCTCTTTGCTAGGAGTAGCTTTGAGTTTTGAGCAATCAATCTTAATATGACCAGGTTTCCTGCACTCATAGCAAATCACTTCATTTGAAACCATGGCATTTCTATTAAATTTACCTCTATTCTAATGCTGGCGTCTGTTCTGCTTTTTCTTCAGAAAGCTTCTGAATTGTCTAGTCATCAATGCGATGTCATCTTCATCCTCATGTTGTGAGTGTTTACTCTCAGACTCTTCCACATTTAGTGCTATGTTTTTCTCCCTTCGTGGTTCACCTGCATAAATCCATCTTTGGCTAACTCTTTGCTCATAAGCAATTAGCGAACCAAAGAGATTATCAATAGAGTAAATATTTAGATCTTTAGACTATGTAATTATAGTAATTTTAGCATCATATGCAGTAGACAAGCAATAAAGAATATTATTAACCATTTAAGCATTCGTTAGTTCCCTACCCAGTGCATGTAAAGAGGTGACTATTTGTATAAATCATATGTACATATCAGAAATGGAATCATTTAGTTTTATGTGAAACAATTCATAATCATGCAACAAGATATTAAGTCTAGATCGCTTAACCTCATTAGTGCTCTCATAAGTTATACAAAGTCTATCACATATGTCATTTCCACTTTTGCAAGTGGAAACCCGCATGTAGTCTTCTGATTTTAAAGCACAAAAGAAACTATTCAAGCATTTGGCATTTAGTTGTGCTAAGTCACGTTCTTCTATTGTCCAGTCCGCAAAAGGTGTTTCAACTCTAACTCCATCAACTACTCTAGTTGGTTTTTTATGCCCTTCCTGAACGAAGTTCCACATACGATAATCAAGTGACTGCAAAAATGTAGACATGCGTATTTTCAAAAAATCAAAAGGTATATTGTCGAATAGTGGAGGTCTAGTTATAAAGTAACCATCGGGTGTATTTCAGTTTCTAAATACAGCCATCTACGTTAATTATAAAATAGTCTAAACTCATGATTTTGAAACAAAGCTCTGATAGGACTAGTTGAAACTTGTTCACTATGAATTAGGTTGTTAAACCTAAGCTTATGTCCTAGCGGCTAACCAAGAGGGGGGTTTAATTGGTAATTAAAAAATTAAAACCTCTTTTTTAATTTTTAAACCAAAAAATAAAATTTAATGAGTTTTGTCGAAAATATTTTTCAACCACAGTTTTAAAAGAAAAACATAAAAATAAAAAAGTCAGCGGACAAATAAAGACACGAGGTTTATAGTGGTTCGGTCAAAACAAGACCTACATCCACTCCCCGGAGGCACCCTCAGAGTACTGCACTAATATCAATAGTGACTCTCCTTTTGCACCCACAGCAAGGCGGAGAAGCCTTCACAAACACTCTTTCCACCACTACCCAGTGCGGTAGAGAACCGTCATCATTTTGCACTATCCCCAGTGTTGGTAGAGAACCTTCATCCTTTTACACTATATCTAGTATTGGCAGAGAACCGTCATCCTTTAATACTCTCTCGGTGTAGGCAGAGAATCCTTCGGCTGTTCACACTCTCAAAGTGTGGGCGGAGAACCCTTCGGCTGTTCACTCTCTAAGTGTGGGCAGAGAAACCTTCAGCTGTTCACACTCTCCAAGTGTGGGTAGAGAACCCTTCGGCTGTTCACACTCTCCAAGTGTCGGTAGAGAACCGGATCACCTTGACAGATCTTCTCACAAGAATTCTATTAGGAAGAGAGAAAAGAATGAAGTAATAACAAACCAAGAGTAAAGACTCTTACCTTTGAGTACCAAGTGAAACCTTCAAGTGCTAATGGCAAGAAATCTCCTTCAAACACTCTCTCACACTCTCTCCTTGATTCTTCTTTCAATAGGCACGAATATCAGTAGGCAAAAAGATTATGTGGCAGTTTAGTTTGGACTATTTATAGGAAAGACACAAAAAACCATCCAAAAATTACAAATTTTCAAGTCAATACAAATTAGATCGCCCCGTACGATCGTGGATCGTCTTAGACGATTTTACTTAAATGCGTTAGAAATGAACCTAATGTATATGGGTACGAAATGACTTCGTACACACACATCTTCCCGTACAAACTAGGTTCGTCTAGTACAAACGGTTATTCCATAGGTCGGTTCCCAAAAACTGTAGAACGATACTTAATTTTCAGAGTCGGTTCACTTCATCCTAGGATGAAGTTAAGGTTCGTCCGGATGAAAGTTTTACAAAGAGCAAATCGTCCCAGGACGAATACACTTCGTCCTAGACGATAGTACTCCAGAGAACAACTCGTCCTGGAACGAATACACTTCGTTCTTGAACGAAAATTTTCCAGAGAATATTTCATCCTGGGACGAATACACTTCGTCCTGGATGATCAGGACTTAGAAAAATTTTCTTTAATTCCTGTTCGTTCCATTGCTCTTACGAGGAGATAACTGATATGATCATCCCATATGAACTATGTTCGTCCTGCACAATCAGTACAATTTTTTCAACATCTTCTAAAGTGTGTGTGTGTGTGTGTGTGTGTTCACTCAATTAATTCAAAGAAAAATACAAGTTTTTAAATACATAAAGTATCTCATGCTGAATTTGATTTAAAGTCTTTGTAGTCTGGAGTTTAATTTTCCTGAAATGTTAGTACACACGAGCAAAAATAACTTTCCCAAAAAGTGTTAGGAGATAACTATACATAAAATAATAATATTTGAAATCATCAAAACTATACAAGTTGCAAGAATGTAAAACATGCAAATAGTAACTCTCTTAATAGGGCGTACTATGGAAGTATATGTGAATGATATTCTAATAAAAATCCTTGAAAAATCCAAGCATATATCTGACATGGAGCAATGCTTCTACCTCCTTCAATCTTATGAGATGCATCTCAACCCCTCTAAATGAGCATTTATAGCTACCTTAGGAAAATTTTTGGGGTTCATAGTTACCCACTGAGGGATTGAGTACAATCCTGTGAAGATCAAGGCCCTAAGGGACATGGTTCCACCGAGAAATATTAAGGAAGTCTATAGATTAAATGGGAGGTTTGCGGCCCTCTCTTATTTCCTAGATCACTCTGGAGAAAAATATCTACCCTTCTTCAAGATCATCAGAGGTTCTCATAGCTCAAAATTTTAATGGACCGACAAATGCTAAGAGGCTTTTAAGTAGCTCTAAACTTATCTAGCTTCACCTCCACTATTCTTAAAGCCAGTTCCAAGGAAAAATATTATATAAGTACATGGTCATCTCCTCCTAGGCTATAAGCTCGGTCTTGATTTATGTAGAAGATATTATTCAACACCCTTTATATTATATTAGCAAGTTACTTTTTGAGACAGAAACACACTATCCATTAGCAGATAAGACAACCTTGACATTAGTCTTCTCAGCCAAAAAGTTGTCTTTATTTCAAACACACATGATCGAGGTCTATATAAACCTACCATTGAGAAGTATTCTCCAAAAATCTGAGGCATCTGGAAGATTGATCAAATGATCAGTGGAGCTTAGAGAGTTTGACATCCATTTTCTTCCTAGACCCAACATCAAGTCACAAGTGCTTGCCGACTTTTTGGTCGAATATACTAACCACGCCTCTAACGAACCACTAGATATGTATCCTTCTTCCTTGTGCTTGACCTTATATGTCGATGGAGCTTCTAGTTGTTATGTCGCTGGTGCTAGAATCTTGTTAATTTCCCCACATAAATTACATTCAAATATAAACTTAGATTGAAGTTTTCGGCAATAAATAATATTGCAGAATATGAGGCCTAGTCACTGAATTGAGGCTGGTTATCGATTGTGAAGTGCATAACTTAGTAGTTCGCATCGATTCTTTGTTAGTAACCTCTCAGGTAGAGGGTGAATTTGATACCCATAATCCACTATTGGCCCAGTACTGCCAAATAACTAAATCCCTTTTGGCCAAAATAATGAAGCATCAAATTATTCATGTCCTCCAAGAGTAGAATGCACAAGCATACGCTCTCTCCAAACTGGCTACTTCTATAACCAGTGATCTTTTCGAAAGAAAGTATGTCCAGAAGATCCACTTTCCAAGTGTTTAGAACCCATGGGTTCTACAATCAATTGATGAGTTAAGAGAGGCTTCTTGGATCGATCATATTCTAACTTTCTTACAAGATTTTATTCCTCCTGAAGACCTGATGGCGGTAATGTGACTTCGGAAGAAGGTGGTGAACTTCACAATTATTAGTGCAGAGTTATATAAATAGGCCTTCATGGGGTCATACCTCGAGTGTCTTCCCCCTTCAGAAGCATATTATGCACTCCAAAAAGTACATTCAAATATTTTCGAAGAGCATCTAGGTGGAAGGGCATTAGCCAATAAGATCATGAGACAGGGGTTTTACTAGCCCACAATGAAGCAAGATGCACTAGAGTTTGCATGTATGTGCAACATTTGCCAATTACATACCAAACTGGCCCATTTACTTTTCATGGAGATCTCAGCATTACACAGTCCCTAGCCTTTTACCCAATGGGAGATTAACATAATGGGACCCTTCGCTATAGCCACCAAATAGAAAAAGTTCATCATGTTGGTTGTGAACTATTTTACTAAGTGGGTAGAGGTTGAACCTTTAGCAAAGATCATTGAAGCTAATGTCAAACTGTTCTTATGGAAGAATATAATATGTCATTTTGAAATTTTAGTAAAAGTTATCACCGATAATGGAACTCAATTCACTAGAATGGTCTTTACAAGATTTTGTAAATATCTCAATATATAACTGGTATATATGACCATAGTACATCCTTAGACCAATGGGCAAATGGAGGTCACCAATCAGACTATATTGAAAGGTTTGAAGATATGCCTAGAGAAGGCTAGGGGGCATTGGGCTGATGAACTCTCAAATATCCTCTGAGCCTATCGTACCACTACAAGAAATCTAGCAACAGAAATCCCATATAATATCTGCTTTGGCACTTAAGCTATTATTCCCGTCTACATCAGAGTCCCAAATCACAGAATTAAAACTTTTGACTTCAATGCTAATAAAGAAAACTTGGATATAAACTAGACCACCTTTTAAAAATAAGAGATGAGGCGATGCTCAAGAATATTGCATGTTACTAAAGAATTGCCCGTCACTATAATCAAAGGATGAAACCTCAATGTATTTCAATTGGAGATTTAGTTCTGCATAACTTCATGGCAGTAGGAAAAGGCCCCCAACATAATAAACTCTCCCCACTCTAGGAGGGTCTATACTTTATGGTAGTTGCAGTAAAGCCCAGGACTTTCAAGTTGATGAATACTGAAGAGAAGATACTCCCTCGGACCTAGAATGTAGAGAATCTCTACAAGTACTATCAATAGAGGATAGTAGTACTACTTGTTTTAGGTATTGTATGTCTCTAATTTAGAGTGGTATTTATCTCCTATGTTATTTCTAACATTTGTAACTTCTTTAACGCTGAGTTATATCATGGTAGTATGACATTATAGTGAAACTTTGTTCCCTCGTTTAGATACATTATCATCTTCTTAAAGTAAGATTACAATGATATACTTACACAAGCTGTGAACTTCAATCTTGAAATCCTTGATTCGAGTAACATGCAATCACTATTACAAGTCAATTATCATATGATCTGTCCCAGGGGGATTCAATCTGACCTCTTCCATATAGTTTAAAAAGCATCAAATGATACTTTGATTAACAACCTCAGATAAGTCAAAACTTCCTAAGTGGATGCCACTTAATCTTTGATTTGAGGTATATATACTCTTTGTTGCAACTTAATAACTAGATGTTCAGTCCCAAGGAGATTCGATCCAAGCTCTTCAGTACAGGTTACATAGCATTGTATAAGGTTATGATCAACATCTTCGAAAAGGTCAAACATTCTTAAAAGGTGCTACCTAGATTTTGAAATCCTTGATTTGATAAGATTGAATCTCAATCACTGGATGCTTGGTCCCAAGGGAACCCAATCTAACTTCCTCCGCACAAGTTTAAATGCATCTTATAATGTTATAACTAATAACCTCAAATAAAGCAGGTGCCCTAAAAAGAGCATAAATGAAGTTCACTCAAGCTGAATAAAAGTATTGGAATGTATTTTACTAGTCAAATAAAAATATTAACAACTCTCTACTAAATAATAAAAGACAACATGTATGAATGCAAACACTTAATACATAGCTATAACTAAGAAAGATAAAGTGATACAATTGGTGAAAAATTAAATATAACAATCACTAAAAAAGGTAAAGTGATACAACTAGTGTAAAATAAAAGCACTATTCAATATCTACAATCTCCTCATCACCTCAAGAGCAAAGGTCTTCTGCAGCTCACTTTCTATTTCATTACCATCTGAATCTAAAGGAGAGTCATTTGAAGCCTGGCTAAGGGTTAACCCTTCAACTTCAACTTTGGCCTTCCACTATACCAAACGAACTCCCTTCAAGAAACCCCAGATGAATCTCTCATCGGTGCACTGCTGCTCAAAAGCCTTCACCTCTACATCATAAATGTGATCACAAACCTCCTGGATGATAGTCTTGAAGGCTATATACTTCTTAAAATCTTTGATAACTCTTGAAGATTCCAAGCCAAATAAAGCAGCATCCTTCTCAGCAATAAGAGTCTAGGATTTAATATTCTCTGCCTCGAGCGCCGCTATATTCTCTACGGATGCCTTTTGATCCTTCAAAAGCTGGGTGATCGTTGCTTGTGCCTGTACCAGGTCAATATTAAGTCAATCTTTCTACTAATTTTAAGGAGACATAGAGTGCACTATATTGGCTAGTTCAGTCCTGCACTCGCATAACTCCTCCTCTAACACCTCTGCCTCTTTGGTCTTATGATCATACTTTTGTTTGTATTATCCTTGAAGATATTTGAACTTCACAAATTTATTATTCTATTCATTCAAGGCCTTAATAAGCTCGACCTCACGCTCTATGTGTAGCAAAAGCTGAAATAAGAAAGAAAGGTACAATAGAAGCTATCCCAAAAGAAAAAGAGAAGAAGCATTAGGAAGATATTACCCACCAAGTCATCACCTTTGTGACGTCCAATACAATGGTGGCTCAAGACATCCCCAGGGATATAAAACTTGGCAGGGGAAGAGTTAGGTGAAGCCTTGCTTGCACTCATCACAACCCCCTCTAACTTCTTAATCTTTGATAAAACTTGGTGGTCTTCACCTCTCGCTCGTCATTTAGGAACCACCTTTGAAGTTAGGGCAAGGGGCTCAGTAACCTTAGAATACAGCTTCAGTATCCTTATATCAGACCTCCCAACATGAAATGATAGCCAAACCCTAAATAAGAACTCTTTCCTATATATTTATTTAAGTAACAGCCCTTAAATAAAAGATGTTTGATGTCGGGAACTTTGAGGATCCTCGTTATATCTTCTTCTCTGATGTGTAGAGGTGTTATCAGATCTCTCATCTTCCCCCACTTCTCTATCAGGACCTAATTATTTTTCACAAAGAAAAATGCACTGGCCCAGCTTTTCAAAAGAACCCAAGTACGTATATCCAACCATATAATTTCAATGTTATGCACCCCTGTGTATCACTAATAAGTCGACCCATCTGTGAAAGATGTTCAGGTGTTAGAATGATTCCTTGGTCTCTAAACAGTGCAATCAGCCTCATGATCACCAACATGACTCTATACGAAAATTGGGATAGACACACCTCACACCGCACTGAAATCTCAATCAGCTCAACGGGATGTGGAATGCACAACCTTGCTCGCAAACTAGTCTCACAAATGGTAAGGTACCCGGGCGGAGGAAGGCCAGCCAAATCAGACCTCATAGGGGCCGTCATCACCACATCGTTTAGAATGTGAAACTTCTTATGGAGAATGATCAGAGAATCACCTATGATTGTCGATGTTTCATTATCCACCCTCGCTCCCTTGTTTGACCTCCGTTCACCGACATATAGGGTGATAGGGTCTCCACTGACTGCAAGATCTCTCAAAGAAAGGTCATCACCCAACATTACCCCTATATAAGGAGGGACCCAGCAGTTGGATAAGGGATGCCACATATCCAAACGCAAGGGAAAGCCTCCCATATAGCAAAATGGCTGAAGGGGGTAGGAGGGAGAGGGGTAGAAGTCTCCATCTTATAGAGAGGGACCCTGGGCCTGGACAGGGGATGCTGTTTGAATAGGGCTAGAGGAAGGCCTCAATTGAAAGAAGGGGGAGAAGAGAAGGTTGTGAGTTTGAATGCCCATGGGGGGTATTTATAGATGGGGGAGGGACGATTTAGAAATTTTGAAATAAAAAATTATATATATATATATATATATATTAAAAGAAAAAAAAAAGAAAAAATATTTTGACCTAACTGCCAGTAGTTGGAGCCACTCAATACGGGCAATGTGGCCATATCAACCACGACTATGCAGGCAGCTGGTCAGTCGTATGGTATCGCTGGGTAGGCGCATAGTAATACCATAGCGTGCAAGCAAGCCTGGCAAGTGCGCGGTAGTGCAAGGCAGGCGCAGCCAGGCATCGCGACGAGCGGGCACTAGAGCAAGTCGGACAGGGACACGGGTGTAGTGGTGGCATGGCGGCAGGTAGAGGCCGATGGTTATTGATGGTGACTTGTTCATCTCGACTCATTTCGAGCTTAATTTTGGGCCCAAAAAGATTAAATCGATCATTTTTGGGGTCAACAGAACTATTTTTTGGCATTCCAAACTCAATTTTGATGCTTCTAGAGTTATGCAAGACTTCTATGCCCAAGGTAAGAGTATTCTCAAATTTCATATCACACAAAAAAATTTTCAGAAGATGTGTCTCATATTTTTGAACTTTTGGAGCTTCGACTTTCGAAAATATGGGGCTACTGATACATCCTCGAATAATTATCTTAATTGGGCACAAATCTTGAGGCAAAATCAAGTTGGAAACTTCCAAAATTAAAATTGGTAACATACGAACTCCAATTTAGCAAACTTATGGTTGAATTGAATGTCTCAAAAAATACGAACCCAACAACACCAAATTCAACCCAATCTGGCCCAAATGGGTCCACATCAAGGGTCAGAAGCACTATTAGAATGTTCAAATCATAATTTGGATTACTAAAGGTTTCCCAACCTGACTTGATTATAGTCAAATCAATCGATTCAACGAGCTAATTCCAACGAGACCATGATCATTGAATTCTGACATAAATAAGGCATTCAAATGTCCATCAAATGGTCCACGATCAAGGGATTCAACATCGGCCATCCATCCAAACCACTCCCCATTTGCCCTTGATCTTCCACCTATTTACAAGCCATGGCACTCTAAGAACACTATACATATAGGCCCCTTTCCTCTTGAAAGCGTACCCCTAAGCCAAAGGATTTAAGAGAATGATTAAAGATCATTAATGCCACATTGTCTCCTTGACCATTGCACGGAGCTCCGTCGCACATCCTAAGCTCCGCCAGACCACTACTTGATGCCCTATGCTCTATCAGACAACAACCTGACGCCCTAAGCCCCACCAGACTACTGCTTGTCAACCTGAGCTATTTTGGACCACCACCTAATATCTTAAGCTCAGTCGGACCACCGCTTGAAGCCCTGAGCTCCACCAGACCACCACCTGACATCCTAAGCTCCGTCAGACCACCGCTTGACAGCCTGAGCTCTGCTGGACCACCACTTGATATCTTAAGCTGCACTGAACCATCACTTGATGCCCTGATCTCTACTGAACCACCTCGTGATGTCCTAAGCTCCGTAGGACCACAGCTTGACTCCATGAGCTTTGTTGGACACCACCTGATGTCCTAAGCTCTATCAGGCCACTGCTTGAAGCCCTGAGCTCTATCGAAACACCACTAATGTCCTAAGCTCCTCTAAACCACTGCTTGATGCTCTGAGCTATGTCAGACCCCACCTGACATTGTAAGCTCTATCAAACCACTGCTTGACACCATGAGCTTCGTCAGACCACCACCTAACATCCTAAGCTCCACCGGACCACCACTTAATGCCCTGAGCATTGCCAAACCACCATCTGATGTCCTAGCTCCGCTCTGACCACCACTTAATGCTCTGAGCTCCATCAAACCAACACCTTACATCCTAAGCTCAGCATACCACCATCTGACATCCTAAGCACCGCCAGACCACTACTTGACACCCTGAGCTCCGTCGCAACACCATATGAAGTCTTAAGCTCCATCTCATATCCGCTTGACTCCGTGAGTTCCATGGAATCATTTTTAACTAGGATAGACCCTGGTTTTCCCCTTTTCCAGGATTTTTTATGTAAAAATCTTATGTTATCTATGTGAGAGCTAGATATCCATGCAATGTTAAGGCATTGGATCATAACTCTATCACCACGTATATTCTAGCCCACAATAAAACTAAATTTTTAGTACAAAAAATTTAGTTCCAAAATTTTATACCAGCAAAATATTCTCGTGATTAAACTGCCAAAAATTTTTAGCAGACAGTTCCATTATAAATTTTACCAATACTTTATGCAAAAATGACATCCAAAAATACCTTCATAACTCGTTGTATCATCATTTCCAACAATTTATCTACTGGAAATCCATCAAAACTTGTAGCATATAAAAAATAGCATTTTACCTTAATTATTATAAATCATAATAGTTTATAATCATATACAATCAAAACATAAATATAGTATCCTCACATTTCAAAATTGCATATAAATAGTGATACAAGTAAAACGTATTTAATCAAAAGAAAAGTTCAACAATTACCAAATAGTTCTGCAAAAAAAATCATGTTCTTTATTCAATAAAAAAATAAACTTCAATCTACAATTACATAAGTTTTTCAAATCTTTTTTGCATTCTCCTCCTTTCTGATGTGGCTGCTTTCCACTAAATTGCTCCCTCATTCTTTATAACTCCTGAATATCTATTTTTGTTGCATCTATATTTACTATCTGCATGTCAGCTTGTGATTTTTGTACATGCTCTATCTCTGCTATAAAGGCAGCCATCTATTAACTACACTAACTCTCATAGCTCTTTCCTAAGAAGTTGGGAGCCACCAAAAGACCGTCCCTAGTAACGTAGGCTTCAAGCTTAATTCATAAACTCTCCATTTATTTGCTACAACTTTCTTACTATTTTATAAAGTAATTTTTTAATACAAAAATTTTAAATCTAAAAAATTTGCATTAAAATTTTATTTTATAAAATAGAACAATACTATCCTAAATGAAGCCTTAATGTGCTTTCTAATGTTTATTATATTAGTCTTGATACATCATTAAAAAATTATCCTGTTTGGGCGAATCTCAAGGGAAAATCAAGTTACAAACTTCAAAAATTAAATTTGGGAACATCCGAACTCCAATTTTAGCAAACTTATAGTTGAACTGAATGTTTCGAGAATACAAACCCTACAACACCAAATTTGACTCAATCTGAGCCCAAATGATTCTAAATCAAGGACCTGAAGCACCGTTAAAAGGTTTAAACCACAATTTGGATTTCCAAACTATTTCAAAATGTGACATGCTTATAGTCAATTAGAGTGGCTCGATGAAATAAATCCAATAATCCTAAGATCACATAATTTCAACATTGTTAAGACCTCTAAATCCCCATCAAACGGTCCATGATCAGGGGATTCAACATAAATCATCCATCCCAACCACTCACCATTTATCATAGATATTCCTCCTTATAATGGGCCATGTCACTCTAGAAAATCTATAAATAGACCCCTTCTTCCTCTTGAAGAGGGGCCCTAAGTTCTACCGGACCACTACGTAATGCCCCGGAGTTCTGCCAGACCACCACCTGACACTTGAAATTCCACCGGGCCCTCACCTGACACTTAGAGTTCCATCAGACCACCACTTGATGCTCAGACTTCCACCGAACCACCACCTGATGTTGTACATCCATCGGACCACCGCCTAACGTCGGAGTTCTACTGGACCACCTGATGCCCAGAGTTCCACCGGGCCACCATCTAACACCCAAAGTTCTGCTGAACCACCTAATGCCTAGAGTTCAACTAATCCACCACCAGATGCCCGGAGTTCACCCTAACACCCAGAGTTTCTCCAAACCACCACCTAAAGTTGAACTTCCGCCTAATGCTAGATTTTTTCCATACCACCTAACGCCTAGAATTCTATCGTGCCAACCACAGATGCCTAGAGTTCCACCAGGAAACATGACATAGAAGTTCTTCCAGACCACCACCTGAAACCTGGAGCTCCATCGGACCACCATGTGATGCCAAACTTTTGTTAGACTGCCACCTGTCGAACTACCTCCTTAAGATAATGGTCTTTCGACCCTTCTCTCCTACTGACTACGATCCATTTGACCACCATCGACTACTACGGTCCTTCCGACCTCCATCGCCAGACAATGATCTTTTTGACCCATGTTTCCTGCCGACTATGATCCTTCCGACCCCATCGCATACTACAGTCCTTTCAACCTCCATCATTATACAATGGTCTTTTTGAACCCTATCTCCTACCGACTACAATCCTTCCAACCTCTATCGCCTACTATAATACTTTTGACCTCCATCATCAGATAATTTCGTTTTTAACCCTTATCTCTTGCTGACTACAATCGTTCCAAACCCATTTCCTACTATGGTCCTTTCGACCTCCACTGCAAGACAACAATCTTACTAACCCCTATCTTGTGTCGTCTATGGTCATTCCGACCTCCATCGCCTGTTGACTATTGTCCTCCTGAGTAAACATACATATCAATACAGATTCTTCTAATTTCTACTCTATAATGTATTTTATTTGATGTATATCTATTATTTCAAACCAAGGTCTTCCCTCCAAAGAAGGGTTTCATTTGTAATTGACTGTAAATAATAGTGGATTCACTCAAAATGGGTTAGGCCCCATGGTTTTCCTTCTATTCAGGGGTTTCCACGTGAAAACTCTGGTGTCTCTTATGAATGCTACATATCTCTTTCATCTTCTTGTGTGTTGGATCTTCGTATAAAGCTAAGACATTAAATTTCATATTTATATTGCCTGCGAATATTCCAGGATGCAACAAGTCTAAAAGTCAATTACCTTTTGCTAACGATGAATGGACTAATTCTATCCTCTTAGAGATTTTTTTGGACTTGTGAATATGTTTGTGTCCCTATCTTCAATCTTCTGTAGCATTCATTATAGGAATACTTATTTCTGTGAATAATGAAGAGGAATCCTTTCTAACTTTCTCAATTATCTTAATATTAGTAGCTAACAAAATTAAGGGTCTGTTTGGCGATGCTTTTTGTTGATTTATTTTTTTAGGTGACGACAACAACAACATCAAGAATTTATCCCACTACGTGCGGTCAGTAACATGAATCCTTTTTCACCATTATGTCCTGTTAAAAGTTAAATTCTCATTTAAGTCTAATAAAGAAAGATCATTTCTAATATTTTCTAATTAAGTTTTTTTAAGTCTACCTCTACCTTTCTTAATATAAGTCAAATCTAATACTTCAACTTTCCTAACTGGGTCATCAGAAGGCCTCCATTTAATGTGAGCAAACCATCTAACGCGACTCTCTCTAATTTTATATTCCACTGGTGCTACGCAACCCTTTTCACGTATATTCTCATTTTTTAGGTGACAATCATAATTTTATTAAGGTACTAATTTTATTTTATTTTTCAAAATTCTTTAAAAATTTTTGTGATGGAAAATTATTTTCTTATAATCATAATAGTTAAGTTGGTTTCTTTCTAATAATTGCATGACTAACTTTATAACAAGTTGTAACCAACCAAAACTGTCCTTAAGTCAAAGCATCTTAATTTAACTTTTTTAGATAAGTAACTCACTTATAACTATATATATTACTCAGCTCACTTTGGTTTGTTGGTTGGAGACTTTGACAATTAGTAAAGAGGTCTTGGATTTGAAGCTCATGTATGTGATATATGTGTTAGTTTGTTTTAAAAGCTCAAATGTTCAAAAGAAAAAAAATATATATATCTATATGTATGTAAAATAAATCACTTATTTACCATTATTCTTTATTGATAGCCGCAATAAGGAAGTTCACTACAGGAAAATCACCCAAAACCGGCGGTTTTTACCGGCGGTTTACGCATATTTACCGACGGTTGTATAATTTACCGGCGGTTGTCCAGCGGGTATGTGACCGCCTGAAAATTAGGCGTAGAAAATTCTGTACCGGCGGTTTTTACCGGCGGTCTAAGACGGCGACGGTTTGCCGACGGTCAATGCCGCCGGCAATTCCACAACTATATGCCGGCGGTGTACCGGCCGATTAACCGCCGGTCACAATACCGGCGGTTTACCGACGGCCACGATACCGACGGTATCATGGCGTCGGCTGAAACCGCCGTAAATCGTCGGTAAGCCATCGGCACGTTACCGGCGATGACCGTTGGTAAAGACACCTTGGGAAAGCCAAAAGCGATGAACATTCAAGTTCATGAATCCTTCAAGAATTAGAAGAATATGATAACTTTGATCGAGACAAGAACACTTTACATGTGGGTCACAAAAGAATTTTAGAAACCATCTATGGAGGTCATGGCTGAAGAGAATGTCAATAGTGATCAAGTTTTGAGCGCATTGAACATTATTTAGAAATCAAGAAAATATGATGTCTTTTTGAAAATATCTGAAAAGGAAAAATAAAGATGATAGCTTAAATGATTATTCAAGCAATTCATTTGAAAAGAGAGTTTGATAAAATATGGGAGCACCAAGATCTTATTATGAAACTTAAAATGAAGGATTAAGAAAATTCAAGCTTGGAGAATTTATCTCATGAAGAATCAGAAATTCCAAGTGTTATTATGGATCAAAAATCATTTAAGATTGATGAGAATTTGTCTCATGAAGATTCAAAGGATGAGCTCCATGATCTGTGAAAATGCTAAAAGTAGGGGATGAGAAAATTTGATGTTTCAAATCATCGAAAAATATGTGCTACTGGCTTTGCTTCAACTAAGAGATCCTCTTGAATTAAATGTGGCTTTTAAGCCTTTTGTGATGCTCATAATCTAAATTGGAAGAATTATTCTTTTAATCTTTTAATAAATAACAATTATAACTGTCTAATATCATATATCAGTAATAAATAATAAAACAAATTCAGTAATTTAAAATATTAATGTATACATCTATATTCATTCCCAAATATCATATACACTACTCAAGATCTGCACAATCATCACATATCTTTCCTGAGTATAAAAGAATAACTATAAAAAAAAAAAAGAAACAGAACCTGACCAGCTCACACTTCTGCTCCATTACCTTAACCTGAAATTATTTGACCACATATTATGAGCTTAAAAGCCTAGTAGGTCACTAAAACTTATAACTTAATTCAAAATATAGTAAAGGAGCAATATGTATGTCAGTAGTTCAATCATGAGAGTTACATTCATATGATCATTGAATCAGTGCAAGAATAGAAAAACTCAAATGCAATAAGAGTAGAATCTATAAATAATAAAATAATACAGTGCAGAAATTAGTAAAGTTGTAAACCAATATGAGTGTTAAATCTATAAAGCAATCATTGTATCAGTAATACTAATCAGTACATAAATCATACAAAATATCAAATTAAAATATTAGTAAAGACTATCAAAATTAAATCAATATAATAAAATCATATAGGAATGTATGCATGCGATTGAGGCATTCTATATCATGTGCTCAGTTTATCATATGCTTAATATTAATACAATTAATTAGTAGTATTAAATAGTATCAGTATCTATATCAGTAACAGTAACAATCTAGTGAGAGGAGCAGAAGAATAATATAATAATAATAAATCTATCCATTAATAATAAATCCGTATAACAATAAAAAAAATGCTTCAAAACATTCATTTTAGTAGTCATACTAAATAATTAAGAAAACCTGGCTATAACGATATTTTTCAGTGTTAGTAAACCATTGGCTCAGGAAATAAAGTCATAACTCTTTATCCATCAGTATAGTAATGATCTATTTATAACTCTCAATGAGTATATCAAGTGAATTAGTAAAGGATAATATCAAACCATAGTATTTATAAGAAAGCACCTCGGCCCATAATCCTGTACATGTCAATTAGTCTCCAACCAATTGGTCAACTAGTCTTTACTTGTTTGTTTCACACATACATATTATTATCATAATACTATAATAGTAATAATAACCAGCTATTACTCAAATACATATCCACATTCATTTTCAATGCATTGTAGTAAATAATACATAATTGAGCTTAATTAAGAAGATGCTAAAATATCATAATGATAAATAATAAAGAATCCTATTAGGAAAAAAATACACATTTTCAAAAAATTACGAAAATATAGGAATTGAATAAATTGATATTTTAAGATATTTAATATACTACACTGCTATTTTTAGATGTCAAAATAAATTTCAGGGTAGAAAAAATTTGCTATATTTTTAAAATCACGAGAGAAAAAATTTTAAGTAAATACTCAAAATGCTCATAATTATTGTCTCCATAGCACACAAAAAAAAAAGTTAAACAGTGAAAGTTTTATCAATACAAAGTTACTCATATTTTTTTTATAAGGAAAACTCAAATTTAATCAAAAAATACCAAAAAAATAGAAACTCCTTTAAATCAGAAATAGGGTAAAGGTTCCTTACAGCGAGACAAATAAATATTCCAACTGCGTCGACGGACAAAAATTGTATTGTGCCCTCCAAATTTAAGTTTCTTATTTCTATTTCTTACCTTGTTTCTCACATTTTCCACACACCACATTCTCTATTAGCCAAAAGCTTAGGGAGATTAAATGGATTTTAATGGATACATTAGTGCTTTATGATATGTTAATATAATATTATTATAATATTTAATTTAATAAATTATGTAGTACAAAATTCAAATAAATCATTTTCAGATATTAAAAATTATAAAAAAAATATTCATAAAATAAAGCATATTTTTTAGAAAATATTGGTGAAATTAGTTTGCAAAATGGACACATAATGATCCCGAAATTCTTACTTGTACCGACAAGTGCCAATTCCTTAAGGATTTTCACTGGTTCTCAAAAATTATGAAAAAATTAATGTAAGTAAAATACTATGATCAAAATACTGTGACTAAGATGAATTATTATTCAGAGTTATAATGTCTCCAAAAACAATTGGCAAAGTAAAAATACAGTTTATTACACCTATGTTATCAACATTCATGTCTCATCTCTCCCAAAGCTTTTCTCCTTTAATAAAAAATAAATCAAACTATGATACATTTACTGACCCCTATGCATCAAACCACTTACAAAGGGACAAAATCAGTGAATTAAGCAATGTGCACGTCGATGTGATGCATCACTTGAAGAGTCAAACAAATTTTGATTTCCAAATGATTTACCATCGCATAAGAGACTTCACCATAGCGTCAGGAACATTGCCAACATTTAAAACTTATATTTTATTTGAATAATTGGGATTTGCTAAGGCGGTGGCACAAATCTTAAGGTGAGAGAATTTAATAATTGATGTCTCCCAAAAACATCATATCAAAAAATAGACTTTGTCATTGCATTCAAAACATCGCAAATTCTTAAGATTGACTACTAATTTGTCCAATTAAAATTTAGTGGCAAAATCAGCACTTAAAATGAGGGAAAATACACACAAAATAAAGAATCACACAAATCAAGGTTATTTTGAACTAATTATGAGATTGTTGGCATTTTAAATTAATGTAATAATTATTAACTTTAAAAATTATATATTAAAAAAAAAAGAAAACAGAGCCCAATGGAGAAAAAAAAAAAGTCAAATGCATTAAATGTGATACCTCATCTAGGAAAATCCTCTACTTCTGCCAATCTTCAATCGACCTGGCCTCCGATGTCTTTCATCTTTATTAAAATGGAATGGAATAAAGAATCTTTCTTTTTAATAACCAACCCGTGAGCTTTGTCTTCACAAATCCTGAATTCATGTGTTTGTTGTTCTACCTCTTCACGCCAAAACCAGTTCACCCCCACTCAAAAGGCCACATTCAATACTTTGTTTGAATCGATCCCAAACTCATCCACAAACCAAAGACAATAGCTGCCTATTCTTCCTTTTCTCATTGTGCCGATGAGACCAGTGGCTTTCTTTGCTCAGGCCCACTTCCTACCTCCGTCTAGGTTGCCCTCCACCTGCATTTTTAGACATGTGAACTCAGCAAACCTCACGACCAAAATACCTCGGCCTTTGTAAATTGATTCTCTGTCGTCTATACCTTTTTCCCATTCACTTCGTGCTTTTTTTTTTTCATTTGCTTTTTTGCGTCCACACATGACTCGGCTCTTCTCGACTAAGTAAGTTAACATGTAGCTTTAAGGCCTGCTTAATTTGGGGCTTTAATCAAAGCCAAGTGAAACAAATCCAACAATGTGTCAAACCTAAACATCCCATTGTTTTAAGCCACTTCAATCTTCCCACTTAACCAATTCAGCCCACTTAAGCTACAGCAGCCCAATTCACACTCTCACATATTCCAAATCAGCTCATCATACACTTTGATAACTCTGTAAAAGCTTGATATCCAAACCCATATACAAACTTCTCTACTCCATTTACCATATAGCAGCAAGCTAGCCGAAACTTCTCGCATTTACAAAGCCCATCCCATTTCACTAGATCGACCCATGTCTTCTTGTATTATCCCATTTCTCTGCTATTTACCTACTGTCAGTTTTCCCATTCCATTAAAATAATATGACCACTCAAAGCTTGTTTGCTTTAGCTCACTTTCCTCCAAATAGCAACCCATTTTAGTGTTCTACTTTAACACACAATTTTTTTTTTAACATGAAAGCATTGTGTTTTCTTTCCTCTTCTATATATCTTCTTTTTATTTTACCATGCTATTTTCTATATATCTTCTTTTTATTTTACCATGCTATTTTCTATATATCTTCTTTTTATTTTACCATGTATTAATAGCATTAACTCTTAATACCAAACAGTGCAGTAAGCATTATTAGTTTTCTAATTAGTAGAGATTTGTTAACTTTAATTATGCATAAAAGTGTATATATATGCATATGTATGTATGCAAGTGTATGTGTGTGCACATAAGTAAAAAATGATGATGATGAAAGTGATGCTAAAAAAGGAGAAAATGGAGAAAATGCAAAAAAGAGAATGAAAAGAAGGAATTTGTGTGCATTTTCATAACATTGTCATCATTTTCGTTATTAACATCGCATAAGTATAAAGGTTTCCTAACTCAAAATCCTGCAGTCGGTGTTCACTATGCATCAAAAAAATGCCCATACATGATTTTCACTAGCATGGTTAGAAGGGAACACGGTGCGACACCAACGGTGAGGCAGGAAGGCCCTGTATATACTCTTCTCTAACGCTGCAGGGATGAATATCTGTACCTGTAGATGCTTCAGCACCTACGGGGAAAAAACTATGTATTTCTAACATGTGCTTGAAGACCCATGCACGCCTTTCTCTGGCGTGGTTGGATTGATGATTTACGATCTCATTGTCGTTCGACACTTATCGTACATGCTTTTCTCTAGAGTGGCAGGAGGCCCATTCTCCTAGAATTTCCCCTAAATGGAGGAGACACTGGTAGGCTGCAAAAATTTTCAGTGAAGCAGGAGACCTAACTTGAACAAATTTTGCATAATTTCAAACTTGAACTTGGACTCAACTTTAAACAAATAAAAAAAAACTTTTAACTCAATTTACTCAAATTTTAATGAACACGTATAGGGGGCTTGAACAAAAGTTGCAGACTCATTTTGGACTCAAACCAATTGAGACCTCAATGGACATGACTTGGACAACTTGAGCTCAAGCTAAAACTTTGAACTTGAGCTTGAACTATGATAATATGAATTCAATTTGAAATTGAGCATAATAGAGACAAATGAGCTACATTGAAGATGGATCCAATTGAACCAAGTGATAAGAAAACATCATTCTGAATGATGACTCAAAGAACTTGAATGAATCATAAAGGATCTAACTTGAATGGATTACAAAAAATAAGTTCAAGATTTCATGTAATAAACTGGTATTTAGTTTGACATGTATTCAAATGAACATTGATATATGAGATTTAAAGAATTTGATTTGAAGGATAATCAATGTTCCAATGGAATTATCATTCCAATTGGAATCCAAATGCTAATTAAGGAGAGTGATCCATCCAAATCTCATCTAACCAAGTAAGGACTCACACATAAATTGGCAGAAATTTTATTTGAGCAATCATAATCAACCAATAATGATCATCTCAATTGGAATGAAGGGATTAATATTAATCTTATCATGTATCTTGTAAACTATCTTTGAGGAAAAAAAAGCTTGCAAGTAGATTTAAACAATCTTTGAGGACAAAGGGTTTGCATATAGAATTTGTGAACAAACAACGAGAAAATAATGGGAAATGTAGCAACCTATCTATAAGCTATATTGAAAAACCTACAATGGATATTATAATTGGTTCATCGACAATGGTATCTATGTTTTCATTCATATTATGAGCCAATTATCGATGCAATAACAAGTTGTATGGCTCATGGAGAGTTGTTTTGAGGTGACAATAAGAAATGTACAATCGGCATGTGTATGAAAGATGGACATTTGCACGAAATGATGGAAGAGATTTTGTATGAAGGACAATATTCACATAGGTGATAATCATTAATAGACAAGCAACTGCACTAGCTCTTTCATGAATTATGATAGTGGAGAGACTATAAATATGGAAATCTTCCTATGACCGATGTCAACTGTCTTGGAACTATACACATTAGTCATCCTTGCGAATGATAGAAGATGCGTAAGTAAATGCGATAGTACACCCATCAAGCACATCAATTTCCTGCAAGTAGAAGGGTTCAATGACAATGCATGAGACCTCACCCACATTCAACATGTAAGTTGTGTCTAGAGGGATTTGACATGCACTGGAAGTAACAATGTGATACATATAGATGTATTTAAGTGATTGTCAACACACAATGCATTACACCCACTAGAGTTAATGATCAATATTTGACAAATATGTTAATAAGGATTGATGTAAATCTTGGTGGCCTAAATTCACAATTACAAATAGAAAATATACTTGTTATCCTAATCATCTCAAGGATTGCTACAATTATTTTAGGAATGGATGTCTCGTATGATTCTTCTAGACGGCCCGATGTGCCTTCAATTATTATAGTTGTGAGTCCAAAGTGGTGGCCCTTGATTTCGACGTATAGGACATCAGTAAGGATGCAGTCATCCACGGTTAAAATGATTGGTCCTATATTTAAGACAATAGTAGAAAATGATGATGATGGTATAATTAGGGGAATGCTTGCAAATTTTTTATACAAATTATGGGAAGAGAATGCTATATAAAATCAGTATTTTTAAGACTGAAGTGAGTGAGTCTCAGTCCAACCAAGTTCTGAATGTCAATATTAGATAAGATTATTGAGGCATGCAAGTTATTAATGAATGATTGATCCCCTAAGCTTATAGTAATAATTACACAAAACTCAAAGGTGAAGGATATATGGTGTACACTAGTTCCTACGGGACACTATGGGAGACATATTATGCATTCATCATATCACCTAGAGATGAGTACCAAAGTGCTGCAATAAATATGAGCTTCTACAAGCTGTTGTAGAAAACTCCACCATATATCCAAGAATGCCCCCACACATATACATATAATATATATACACACAAAACAGAAAGAAGTGCATATGTGATCATGAACCCACATGGGCTCGAGCGAGTGTGTTGTATTTATGAACATGGCAAGTGAGGATAATGTGTGGGTCATGAAATGAACAACCTATGATGTACCCAATCCTCTATCGGGTAGTAGACAGAGTCGACAAAGTCCAATCAATTGATATCCAAAATACCCATAAATATCCTGATGATGGGCTCTTGAACACAAATCTCAACAAGAGGGGTTAACTCTAAATGTATTCAAAATGCCACCCAAATATCCATAAAACTTGAAAATCTAAGAAAAATCCAAAATCCAAAACATTTAAAATCGAAATTCAACCATAAAAATTTTTAAAGCAAAATACATCCATCCTCCGCAATAATTTGCCAAGGTGGACAAATATGAATATATCACTTCAATTAAGAAAGGGCAAGTGTTTGATCAAGAATATCACTAAGATTCATTCTCAAACCATCTCTAGCAAGTAAGGATATGGTGCATGTCATATAACAGGTGGTTTTTCAATGAAATGGCATCGCATGTAAACAGTTATAACCAGGACCCTCTAAACTGAATAGTTTGCTGCCAAATAACACCACTAAATTATGGTTATGGCCAGAGCCCGTATGCTTCCAATTAACATTAAATATTTGAGAAATGAATTAATGGGATATAATCGATAGGGCATAAAGTACTCTATTAGCTAAGATATATTCAAATTTATCCCCTTAGAAAAATATCCATCCTAGGTCTATAAGGTACCCTTGGACGACGTAAACTATGGATGTCGACAAGGATCCTTCTATCAAGTTAGGTTAACTACCTCCTTTGACTAAGTAGACTAGGGACCATGATGGCCCGGAATGACAAAACCATGAGATCTTGATCGGGTCCATCATACATTCCCCCACCATCCACTTTAAGTGCAAGATGGTTCAATTTTTAATTTCAAATGTCATACCCTCATCCTCTAAACCCATGCTATTACTATATATTGAATATCATGTATATATAGGTACAACATATTCATAGACAATTAACCTTAATCGAAAGTTCTCTCTCATTATCAGGAGGGGTAATTAACTATAGGGGCTTGAGCCCATATGAAGGAAAAACTCATATCATAAAATCCTCGCAAAATGATGGCAAAATATTTGGGTAGTGCCTTATCTGCAAACCCAATATGTCTTCCTAAAATTTACCCTTGAATTTAATCCATTTAAACTCCCCCGAAAAGCAATGAGGAGTTTGGGGCACAAATTTTTTGGAGCCCTCAAAAAACACTCATAGTTGCTTTATAAGAAGTTGAAGCCACCAAATGACGGTCTCTTATACGCGTAGGCCTGCAAGCCAAATCCATAAACTTATCCCTTTTTCATTTCACCTACCACCTACAAACAAATGTTATAGTCTTAATTATTTGCAGATACCCTAGAGGATCCCTCACTTGCTCCAGACTAACTCTCTCAAGTCTGTGTATATTTATCTTAAGAAAGATAACATAATATTAATTAATTTATAATTAACACTTAAAACAATAAACTTATATACTCACATAGGCCCTCCTCGCTTGCTCATCTATCCACCACCAGTCCTCCTTACACTTATCAGTATGATAGTGAAACCCGTTAAGTAGAAGAAGTTAAACTCTTAAATATTGAGGTGTCTTTTGGTGTAATTGTTAGAATTTCATTAAGAAACTTTACAGGTAAGCATGTTCATCCTAGAAAAATCCTAGATGGGTGACCTCCTAAGAAGTTATACTAATAGGAAAAAACCCTAAGGCCCTTAGATCAAAGTGAACAATATCTTGATAGTTAAGAGTTTGGGATGTTACAAATGATATCAAATAAATACACCAGCTAAAAGATGATAACTAAATGCCATACATGATAATGTACTACATCTTGAGAGTCACCTCTTGAACCTTATATGGGACAAAGTGCTACATGGGGGGTGTCACCACTTGAACTTGTAGTATCCATCTCTAGAATTCTATCTGCTTGGTGGATGATTTTGAAATAAAGATCCTGATGAGGACATCAGTTACTTATATGGGAGAGATTGTGAAACAACTTAAATAAAAAAAAAGTTAAACTCTTAAACATCGAGGCAACTTTTAGTATAATGGTTCGAATTTCATAAAGAAACTTCATAGTTAAGCATGCTCATTCAAGAGAAATCCTAGATGGGTGACATATTGGGAAGTTACATCAATAGGACAAAATGGTAAAGGGGGTGGCTTCATATTAACTTCATAGTTAAGCGTGCTCATTCAAGTTATCCCTTTTTTGGGGCTCTAGAAATGGTAAAGGTGCTATTTACTAGGCTTCTTGGAAGAAATGTTGTGGTGACTTGAAGGAAGGGAGCTTGGGTTGCAAGAATTTGGCGGATATTAGTAAAGCTTTTTCTTATAAACTTTGGTTCAACTTTAGATCTAAAAATAGTTTATGGGACAAGTTTTTACATAGTAAGTACTGTGGGCTTAAGCATCCTACGGTTTGTAGCTTCAAAAAGGGTGACTCCTTCATTTGGAAGAGGCTTTGTAACATCAAGGGGGAGACGGATGAGTTTATTCAATGAGGTCTTGGCAAGGGGGATGTTTTTTTTTTGCAGGATCAATGGCTGGGCAATTATTCTATTGACAATTTACTTAACACTAGATCTATTTCCACTTTATTAGTTAAACATTTATTAAGTAATGGGGTTGGAATATTGTTTTGTTGAAGGAGATTATTCATGATTGCATCATTAATATCATCTTGAATACTCCTTTACAAAGTGATAAAGAGGATTGTATTCTTTTTACTAAGTCTCATAATGGTCAATTTGCTTTGAAGGAAGCATGGTACTCTATTAAAGAGAATAGACCTCATAACCCCTTTTTTTCTGTTATCTGGCATAACTCCATTCCATGTTCTTTTTCTATTCTTACTTGGAGAGTGATATATAATTATATGCTTGTGGATAGTAATCTCAAGAAAAAAGGTTTTCATATTGTCTCCAAATGCTATTGATATCATCACATTGAAACCCTCAACCATGTATTGGCCAACGGGCCAATTGCGGTTCGTGTTTGGATTCACTTTGAAGATCTTTTTAATTTCAATTTCAATCATTTTTTTAAGAGCATTATTGATATTTTCAAGTGTTGGTTTGTTAATTCTAAAGGCCATATTAGGAATTGTCTTACCACTACCATTACTTGGTTTCTTTGGAAAGGTAGAAATGAAGCTAAGCATGAGGGGACCAATATGAATGCCACTAGTATCATCCTTTCTATTTGTGATAAAATTAGAATGCTTTATGTGGCTAATATCATTAAATCTGAAAATTTCAAAGGCTGTTATAAGGTGACTCCTCATTTTGGCATTTATAACATTTCTACTTATAAAGATAGGAAGGAGAGGATTATTACTTGGCTCAAATCGGATCCTGACTGGATCAAGCTTAACACTGATGGGTCTTACAATGGTAAGGTGGCTGGTTGTGGGGGTATTTTGAGGAACCACTATGGCAAGATGATTAAATGCTTTGCTGGTCCTATTTCTGGTAATTTTGTTTTTATTGCTGAGTTGCATGGTCTCAGGTTTGGTGTCAATATATGTCTTAAATTAGGTTTTAATAAGGTTTGGATTGAGGTTGACGCTATGCTCATTTTACATTATCTTAACAGCCCTTATTTGTTTAATGCTGAGAACTTTTATCTGATTAGGCAGTTGAAGCAAGACCTTTCCAACTTAAATTATAAGATCTCTCACATTTTTCGGGAGGGTAATGGGTGTGCTAATGTTTTTGGCCAAAATGGGTTGCACTTATATTAGTTTCTGTGAGTTTAATGATAATGATAGTCATGTTGTTGTTAAAGGCATGGTTAACCTGGACCGTGGTGGTTTACCCTACATTAGACACCATTAAGTGGTTTTTTTTTTTTGCTATTTTCTTTGCTATGATTATTACGAATATCAATATATGGGTTTCATGGGAGGGTGATATGGCTGCGAGGTGTTTGGGGAAGTTTTTTCTCAGAAACTTGTGGCAGACTTGTTTTTTGTGTGTTGTGTTTGTTCTTGGGAGTTTATGGGAGCAGTCTATTGTTTCTTTTTAGGATGTTGGGAACGGATATTGGAATTTTTAGTATAGTTGTTTGGCGTTTATTATGCAATGTTTCACTTTAAATTGCAAGTTCAGTTCTATTTTCATAAGGATTCGTGTATGCTGTACATTCGAGCTCCTCTGTCTTATTAATGGAGTTTGTAAGAAAGGCATGGTAATATCCGTCTGGTTCTTAACGCGCAATAACTTTCATAGTTACGATTGGCAGGATAGGTTTCACAATACTCTATTTTTTTGGAGGTTTTCTTTTTTGCAGGTGTGGAGTTCAATTTCTGAATTTTTTCTTTCTTATAGGGAGCAATGGATGTTGAAAGACCAGAGTTTTTGGAGGTTTGATTTTGAATTTTGCAGGAGTTCTATGTGTATTACTTTTATTTCTCAACTCCTTTTTTGGGTGCTGATATCTTACAACCCTAGCATGTTTTTAGGTTATTTTGTAATTGTTAGTATTATGAACCACTAGGCTTTTTGATTTATTTTTTTGTAGCTCTGATGAGCATTAGCAAGCTGGAGATTCCTATTAAGGACCTTGTAACCATTTTTTTGATACTAACGTGTAGGCCCCTCTGTTGGTTTTAACCAAAAAAAAAAGTCAATCTGTTCCATCAAGAAATGTCCAGTGACGAATACAGCCATAGGCGAGGGCTAGCTCGAGGCAGACCGACGACCAGAGATGATGTAAGAGTGAAAATCGAGCTTCCAGAATTTGATGAAAGGATGGAGCCAGACGAATTCTTGAATTGGTTGCATACTATGGAATGTGTTCTTGATTAAAAATAAGTTTCTCCTGATTGGATTGTAAAACTAGTGGCCATCAAGCTGACAAAAAATGCGTCGTTGTGGTGGGAAAATCTGAAGCGCACACGATTACATAAAGGTCGAAGCAAAATTATGAGTTAGGACAAGATGAAGGAGTTGCAATGCAAGTATTTAACCGATCAACTTATTATCAACAAGTCAGAATGTCATTTAGCCATGCAAGAAGCTAGCAGTTGTTATGTATTACATCAAGGAAGTTGATAATGATGTATGTCATCACCCGCCATAGATTCAGCTGCTTTGGCAGAATTTCAAGAAGTTTTTGCTAACAATTTACCTGCGGGTCTACCGCCCCTCTCAGATATTCAACTCACTATGGACTTAGTCTCTAGAGAAACATTACCCTATCGTCCTCCCTATAGACTCTGGCCATAGGAGCATGAAGAATTAAAGCGGTAAGTAGAAGGATTAACGGTCAGGGGATTAATAAGACCAAGCATAAGTCCATGTGTGGTGCCTGCTTTGCTCGTATCAAAGAAAGATAGAACTTACATGATGTGTATTGATAGCAGAGTTCGTGAATCAGATATTGATGGAACTTACAGTATGTGCCTACTTTTATGCGATTAATGAATCAGATATTTCATCCTTTCTTGTGCAAGTTTGTGATCATCTACTTTAATGATATACTTGTCGGCAGTAGCAACCTTCATAGCAATTTATATTATCTAAGGCAGGTGCTTGAGGTGTTAAGGGAACAAAAGCTGTATTTGAATCCTCAGAAGTGTCAATTCCTAGACAAACGCATTAAATTCTTGGGTTTTATACTTTCGGCAGTCAGAATTGAAGTTGATCCGGAGAAGATCGAAGCTATTATGAGTTGTTCTACTCCGCAATCCTTCACCAACTTGTAGAGGTTCCATGGCCTGGCCTCATTTTACTGTCAGTTCATTCAGAATTTTAGTACCCTTGCAGCTCGATCCACTCACCAAAGAGTTAAAGGCAGACAATTTCCTTTTGACGAATGAAGCTAAAAGTAGTTTTGAATGTCTCAAGGAGAGAGTGACCACGACACCAGTGCTTCGACTACCTTATTTTGACAAGTTGTTCCAAGTCGATTGTGATGCATCTAATATGGGAATTGGAGCCTTCATCCTAAGCCAAGAAGACCAGCCCATAGCTTACTTTAGAGAGAAGTTGAATGACTAGCGGAAAAAATATTCCACTTACGACAAGGAGTTTTATGCTATTATGCGGGATCTTTATCACTGGAGCCACTATCTTCTAATTAAAGAGTTTATTCTCTTTACTCATCATGCTGCTTTGAAGTTCCTCAATAGCCAGAAGAAACTTCGCGGTAGACACGCAACGTGGGTTGGATCCTTAGCCGCCTTTCATTTCATGTTAAAGCACAAGTCGGACAAGCTGAATCAGGTGGTAGATGCCTTAAGTAGGCGCCATGTATTGGTTCAGGAAATGCAAGCTAAGCTCATGGGTTTTGACTCCATCAGAGAACTGTATGCACAGGACATGGATTTTGAAAATATTTGGGAGAAATGTCAAAACCATGCACATCAATTTTTTAAAATCCGAGATGGGTACTTATTTTTCCACAATTGCATATGTATCCCTAAGTGTTCCCTCAGAATTGTGTTGATTTCAGAATGCCATGACGGCGGCTTGGTGGGCCATTTCGGCCGCAACAAAACCTTGGCTTTGATCAAGGAGAAGTTTTATTGGCCTGCTCTACCTAAAGATGTAGGCAAATATGTGAAAGGGTGCATAATCTACCAGCAAGAAAAGACTACTGGACACAATGCAGGATTGTATTTTCCTTTACCCATTCCTCAAGGACCATGGGAGGATGTCTCAATGGACTTTGTGTTGGGACTACCCAGAACTCAAAGAAATAAATATTCTATCATGGTGGTCGTAGATTGATTCTCAAAGATGGCCCATTTTGTAGCTTGTAACAAGACCCTTGACGCCACTCACATTGGCGATCTCTATTTTAGAGAAATAGTTCGTCTTCATAGAATTCCCAGAACCATCACCTCGGATCGTGATGTCAAATTTTTAAGTCATTTCTGGAATTGTTGGGAAAAATGGGAACCCGACTACAATTTAGCTCGATCGCACATCCCATATGGATGGCCAAACCGAAAACGATAATCAGAGTCTGAGAAATCTTCTACGCTGGTTTGTAGGGAAGTATCTTCAACAATGGGATTTAATTCTGGCTCAAGTCGAGTTTGCATTCAACCGATCCCCTTACAATACTACTTGACACAGTCCCTTCAAAATTGTTTATGGAAGTAATCCCTTGACCCCTCTTGACTTAATTCTTATTTTTTCCCCCTCATCCTATAGTTCTGAAGGTGAACAAAGGAGCCTTGAAATAAAGAAATTGCACTAGTAAGTCCAGGCCGAGATTCTCAAACATAATTGCAAATACCAAGCAAAAGCCAATAAATACCGGAAGGTTGTCCAGTTCCAAGAAGGAGACCTCGTCTGGATCAGATTGAGGAAAGAGCGATTTCCTCCCGGACCCTTCGAGAAGCTTAACCCAAAGGCCGACTGACCTTTTAGAGTCATTAAGAAGATAAATGACAATGCATATCAAATTGATTTGTCGGGTGATTACAAAGTTTCAGCTGTGTCTAATGTAGCAGACTTAACCCCTCACATCAAACTTGAATCTTCTCCCACCTCGTTAGAATGACGCCGAAGCGTCTACTTACGACATTTAATTCCTGTGTTTCTATTCTTGTGTGCCGGCGGTGTAGCCTGGCGTTAGTTCTGTTTATTTCTCTTATGTGTATAAATAGTTCCCCATAGAGAGAATGGGGCAAATTTTTTATTTTGTTTTTCAAATGAAATCCTCATTCGAGAATAAGAGTTCTGTTTTTGATATTTCTCTGGTTTCCTTCTGTATCCTCACAAGATTGTGCATATGATAAAGAATAAGAGATCTAGAAATTGGTGTGAGCGTGGTCATCCAAGGCCGAATGATGGTGGCTAGGTCCGACACCTACACCTGGCGTTCTTTCCCCCAGGTACGAGCTTGTTCGGTGGCGACTCCAATCTGAGCTTGTTCGGTGGCGACTCCGGTCTCACTTTTGCTTTGTTTTTCTTCAAAAACTCTCTTCTTTCCATTTTGTATTTCTTTTGTTTGTTTGTTTGTTTCTCTTTTCTCTTACACATATAATCAGTTTCCTTGATGCTACTATTAATTTTTTTCTATGATATATAGAAAAGGCAAAGCCCCAAATTTTCCAATATATATATATATATATATATATATATATGACACTTCCACAAGAGATAAGTTGATTTTATTTATTTAATAATGATGTCAACAGGTACGTCAAACATAATATATGCCTATCTTTCAAGATTTTCTAAATATTATACTGTAGAGAGGGAGATCGAAAAGAAAGGAGAAAGAGAGGAAAGAGAGCGGGAGAAAACACATAAGTTTTATCATTTTCAATATGTTTAGAACTAACTTAATTCTGTCGGATCAATTGCAATGGAAAAGGAATGCCTGGATGAAGGCATATTTGCTATCCAATAGTCTGGGCTCTGATTTCTCAGATGTTTGAGCTCTTTCCAGAAGCCTTCCAATAACCTTGTTATTTAAAAAAATAGGGTAAAATGTAAGATTCTTTTAGAATAAAGATTAAACATAATTTTATGATGCGATTAGGATAAGCACTTTACTAACACTTCTTAGGCTTCGTTTGGGAAGGCTTTTTTATTGCTTTCTAAAACGGAGTTTTAGTACGAAAAATAAAAAAATTTGGTAATAAAAACTCCGTTTTAGAAAGCAATAAAAAAGCCGTCCCAAACGAGCCATATAGCTTCGTGTTGGGTGCGACTTTCTTTGATGCATCTTCAAAAAATTTTTTTTATACAAAATTGATAGTTCAATTTTTTTACTCAAAATATTACTTTGTAGAAAGCAGTCAAATTATCCCAAACAAAAGCCTAGAGTTTTTTTGTTAATATATCTTAGGTTTTCATGGACATTTTTTTTTAAATGAAATAAGCTTTTTATTTAAATTTTTCAAATAAAAAAATTGTATTTAAGAAACCTTTCTAAAATAGAAAGTAAAGACTATCCCAAACGAAACCTTAGAGTGCAACAAATAACGAGCCTTTCAGAAAGCTTACTGTTTCTCAGTTTGTAAACATTGTCATTATTTGCAGCACGCGTCTTGAACAAAAATCGCACAGATGTTTCCAATCCAAAGACCCTTTATCCATATGGAAAAAAAACCAAGAAGTTAGATGCTGGAAATCCAACGAGGTAAGAACCGAGACAAACAAAAACCCATCTTTTGCCTACCACTTCTCTAATTGTGCCTGAATTCATAACGAATTATTAGAGCAATTAATAACAAGAGGAATTAGTCCTTGCTAATTAGTCTTAGCGCAGAGTGCTTAAATACCTAAAAGCACGCATTGGAAACCATCAATGAAATGGATAGAGCTATCCATGGAATCATTCAGCACAGCATTCACAACTTCCCTCTCTTTGGTATTATAGATGTCCCATAAGTTCCGTCCACCAATCATCCAAATCCCACTATCACCTTCAATAATTATGGCTACTGCCGCAGTTAGGATAGCCAATACAGCAGCCCCTGGATTTTGTGCACCCAATTCATTGGATATTCTGGTACTGAAAAAAATGAAGAAAACTTACTTAGTATGAGCTTTCAGATGTTGTTTAGTATTTGAAAGAAGAGAAATCATGTCATCTAACCTGACTGCACCACTCAGCCCCAAGGGGACCACAATACACCAGTGAAGAAATGTTTTGACTGTGAAATTAGAATAAATTAACCATATATAAATCAAAATAATTTAATCGCAATAAAATTTAAGAAAAAAAATACCTTATTGACATTAATGACGTTTGGAGCGCTGGATTTGTAAGAAGTCCAGCAAGTATCAACAACAACTCGAATTGCCAGTTTTGAAAGCTACAAATATATGTCATGTAAGAAGCATGCATAAGGATTGAGCACCAATGATCGATATTCAAAGAAGTAATGCATCAGTTACTAACCAAACCATCAAAGTAGAAGGAATGCCGAGTTTAAGAAAGTCCCACAAGCCATGAAAAGCTTCTCTAGAGAATCCAGTCCATGTTGACTTGCAAGAGGGTGATAGAAAGACATATAGTACTAATAGCAGTAAATTGAACCAATAAGAGATTGAAACAGAAAGCGCAGCTCCTCGATAACCAAGTCCAGTTTTATATGTAAAGAACCAACAATTGATGACGTGAAAAATAGCTGTGATTCCACTGCTAAACATTATGGGTAGCACTATTTTTTGAGCTTGTAAGAACTTGAGGATGCACTGTATAAGGCCAAATGCGAATAGTGATGGAATCATCAACCGAGCATAAGATTCTGCTGCCATTGATATCTCCGGGACTTGGCGGAGCAAAATAAGAATTCTGCCAGAGAAAGCCGTGCCAAAGGCAAGTGGAATGCTGATAAGGACACAAATGACCATTGCTCTTTGTAGATATAAACCCACCATCTTGTAATTTTGTGCTCCAAAAGATTGTCCACATAAGGTATCTAGTGCAGAACTTGCTCCCATCTACTTAATCATTGGGCAGGAGAAAGAAGAAACATAAATGATCTTACATCACTAACTCAAATAAGGAAAATAAATAAAGGAGAAGCACATACGAGCACTGAGAAGCCAAGTGAATTCACGAAGGAAATGGCTATGGAGGCTCCGGCGAGCTTTTCGTGACTTATATGGCCAACTACCATTATCGATACAAATTGGAGGGCAAACATAAGGAAATTCGCAACTGTAAGTGGCATTGCAAGGCACATCTGCCTCTTTATCTCCTTCATCATTCCCTTCTTTTTCTCCATGGATATCTGAGCTATATTTCTCTATCCGTTTCTTCTCCCTGACTCACATTATCCCCGTCTTGCCACCTTTATATAGCTAAGAAACTTTACAATGGCAAATCTAATGACAGGCTATAAGACAAGGGGTTGAGTTTCTGCTGGACGTGAAATTTTTATCATTAGTTGAATGGCATCTACTGTTTTTCCTATTAATTATATTAGTTGGTAGGCTGCCGAATTTGTGAAATTAAATAATTAAATCATTAATAGCAGAAAGATGGAAACATCAAGTTTAAGTCATTAATTTTTTTCAAATTTAAATTACCAATTTTATAAACGAAAACAAATGCCAATAAATTTCTTTATAACTTAGCCGATAGTTTTTTGCACCTGTTATTGAAAACTAACATTTAGTCGGGGACAGCTTTGTGATAGTTTTGTAAAAAAAAAAAATTTAAGTGATAGTTTTGTAAAATTGTTAAAAGAGAAAGTAATTTTTTAAAACAGATAAAGAAAACAGTTTTTTAGTAAAATATTTTTTTTTAAAGATGGCAAAAATTGGTAGACAAACAAAAATTGTGATTGACGACTAAGAAGCAAACCAATAAAAAATATCCCAAACGAAGTCTAAATAATCATTGATGTCCATGTCCATCTTACTTCATCACACTAAATAGGTTAAGAGTTTGCATACATATCATAGAATTGGTATATAATTAGATATCTAAAATTTAAAATTTTACAGTTGCAATTATAATTTCTAGTTATTTATATCATATTAAAACATATACATTAAATTATATATTCTTCTTTAAAAAAATTAATAATAATGATATTTATTTTACACTCATCTAAAAACTTCATAGAATTTTAAATACACTCTTTTCCCTTCTACACAACATTTCTTTTTTGGTTGAATAAAAAAGGAATGTAAATGAAAGTAAATGTAGTGCAAAATATTTTAGTTCATTTTCTAGGTAAATCAAACTCATTCAGTTTTGAGTGAGAACATTTTATTCCGCAAGCAAGTTCACTTGACCGCCATCAACTGCAACTAGCCACTATCATCGACTGCCTCCACCCGCCTTCGATAACCACCGCCACTACCCACCGGCCATCACCACCACCACCTGTTGTCGACCACCACATTCGCTAGCCTACAACGGTTGTCATCACTGCCTAACACTACTGGCCACCACCACCATCTAATTCATTGACCACTAGTGCCTGTCACCCTATTACAATCACTAAACCACCAACAATTAATTCAAGCCTGCTTAAGCCGATTATGGTTCTTTGATAACAATCACCAAATTATGCTCCTCCAATAATTATTTCTTAACTATAAATCCTCGGCCACTCTCACGAACTACATACATCTGTCCACCATCCCTTGACTACTGTCATTCATTCATGGTTGTCTGATAACAGTTTCGTAGAAAAAATTTTTATTTTTTAGCGATGAATTTGTGACAGAAATTTCGCCACAATTTTGCGGCAGAAATTGCCGCCGTAATCCGCCGCGAGTTGAGTTATAATATATATAAAAGAATTATAAACTATTTTGTCTCCATGGCCAAGTGGAGAAGGTTAATAGTTTTTTTTACGAGTGGAGCAGGTTTCGAATATCAAACAAGCGGGAAACTTGTAGCTAGCACATAAAAAAAATAGCATTTTACCTTAATTATTGTACAACACAACAGTTTTATAATCATATACAATCAAAACATAAATATAGTATCCTCATATTTCAAAATTACACATAAATACTAATGCTAAAGTAAAACACATTTAATTAAAATTAAAACAAATGTTCTACAATAAACATCATTTTCTTATGCAATAAAAACTCAACATCAATCTACAAATACATATCGTTTATTCAAAATCTATTTCTTTATTCTCCTCCTCTTCTGATGTTGGTTGCTTTCCACTAAATTGATCCATCATTCTCTACAACTCCTCCATTATCTGATTTTGTTGCATAAGTATCTACATATGCATGTCAGCTTGTGATTTTCGGACATGCTCTAACTCTGCTGAGGCAGTCATTTGTTGACTACACAAACTCTCATAGCTGCTTCTTAAGAAGTTGGAGCCACCAAAGGACCGTCTCTCCTACATGTATGCTTGCGAGCCTAATCCATAAACTCCTCTCATTTATTTGTTACAACTTTCTTATTACCTTATGAAGTAATTTTTTTAATAAAAATTTTAAAATTAAAAAAAAAATTGCATTAAAATTTTATTTTATAAATTAGAAAAAAAAAGGGTCCAAATTGAAGCCTTTATATGCTTTCTAATGTTTATTATATTAGTATTAAAGTCAACTACCTTTTGCTGATGATGAATGATATAAATCTATCCCTTAGGAGATTTTTCTGGACTTGTGAATATGTTTGTATCCCTATCTTTGATCTTCCGTAGCATTCATTATTAGAATGCTCATGTCCGGGAATAATGGAGAGGAATCCTCGTTAACTTTCTCAAATATCTGAATATTATTAGCTGACAAAATTAAGTGTCTATTTGTCACAGTGTTTTGTTAATTTATTTTTTAAGACAATAATCATAATTTTATTTAGATGCTAATTTTTATTATTTTTCAAATCTTTTTAAAAATTTTGTAGTATAAAATTATTTTCTTACAATCATAATAGTTAAGCTATTTTCGCTAACAATTTCACGACCTACTTTATAAGAAGCTGTAACCATCCAAAACTATGAGAAAATAATTTAGGTAATATTATTGTACAAAACACCTTTCGCAACAATTTTTTTAATAAGAAAAGTCAAAAAGCAACAGAAAAACAAATCAACGAAACAATTGTCCTAAATAAAATCTAAATGCAATAATTAAAGCATCAGTTGGGACAACTTTCTTATTAATTTGCTATATAAATCAGTTTTTAATAAAAACATTAATGGCTCAAAAAAATTTTGAATTAAAAATTTGATTAAATCTATCCCTTAGGAGATTTTTCTGGACTTGTGAATATGTTTGTATCCCTATCTTTGATCTTCCGTAGCATTGCTCATGTCCGGGAATAATGGAGAGGAATCCTCGTTAACTTTCTCAAATATCTGAATATTATTAGCTGACAAAATTAAGGGTCTATTTGTCACTGTGTTTTGTTGATTTATTTTTTAGACAATAATTATAATTTTATTTAGGTGCTAATTTTGTATTATTTTTCAAATCTTTTTAAAATTTTTGTAGTATAAAATTATTTTCTTACAATCATAATAGTTAAGCTATTTTTGCTAACAATTTCACGACCTACTTTATAAGAAGCTGTAACCATCCAAAACTATGAGAAAATAATTTATCTAGTACTATTATTGTACAAAACCCCTTTCGCCACAATTTTTTTTAAAAAGAAACGTAAAAAAGCAACATAAAAACAATAGCTAAACGATATTCTTATTGTTGTTAGAAAATCAAATCAACGAAAAAATTATCCTAAATAAAATCTAAATGCAATAATTAAAGCTTTGGTTGGGGCAACGTTCTTACTGTTTTATAAATCAGCTTTTTAGTAAAAAAAAATTAATGGCTCAAAAAAATTTTGAATTAAAAAGTTGATTTAGTAAGCAGTAAGAAAATTGTCCCAAATGAATCCTAAAATTATAAATGGTGTTGGATCTATGTGCTCATGTTAGGTTAGTTAAAACATCTTCTTAATATCATTTCTCTAAAATTTAATTTATCTAAAGATTATAAAAAAAATTCAATATCTTTTATTCGAGGACAACTGAAGGATGTTAAATTTTGAAATTTTATTTGAATTTAATTAAGGATTATTAAAATTTATTGATTATTTTTATCTTTATTTTGCTATTTTTTAAAGTTCATTCAATATTATGCCTGCAATGAAAATATTATTTTAAAAAAAACTGTTTTCTAATTTAAACAAAAAATCAAAATTTAATAAACATAATTTTACTTAGAATAAATTAATATAATTTTTTATTTGTAATTACCTTAATTTTTTTTAATTTTCTTTGAGATTAATTCAAAAAAGAAACTTTTATTGTATAGCACTAATCTAAAAAAAATCTTCTAATTTTAAATCCAATCCGATCAAAAACTATGTTCTGATATTTCTAATATAATTTTTCTCTCTTTTAAGTAATAGATTTTCAGAGTTCCTATTTTTTTTAGAAGTTTGTCTGTACAATGTATTCACAATTAGAGATTCTTTTATTGGCATCTTCACATTCTCTCAATTTTTATTTATTTATTCATTCTTTCTAATAATTTAATTCAATTGGGACTTTTATTTTTATTTATAATTTTGACTTTCAGTCATTAAAATTAGGCAAAAAAAAGTCTATATGTGGTTTGGGCAAGGAAAAATCATTCTTGGTAGACATTAGATGGTCCAGAGGCTAATTGGATTACGCCACGTCACCCAGCACCTAGCATTGATATCGAGCAAAAAAGTGACATGGTGCATTCTAATTGGCCTCCGGATGACGTCCGGTTTCCGCACAGAATAATTTATCGTGGGCAAGGAGTTTTACTTTTTTGGCATGATTGGTTAATTGATTCCAGGAGATTTTGGCTTTATTTGGTACATCTTTCTTATTGTTTTATGAAGTAATTTTTTAGTAAAAAATTTTAAGTTAAAAAAAATTTGTATTAAAACTTTTTTGTATAAAATAGAAAAAAAAATCTCCTAAATAAATCCTTAATGTGCTTTCTAATGTTTATTATATTAGACATAAGGTCAACTACCTTTTGCTGACGATGAATGGAATAAATCTGTCGTTTTGGAGATTGTTTTGGCATTGTGAATATGTTTGTGTCCCTATCTTCAAGCTTATGTAGCCTTCATTATAAGAATGCTTATGTCCGGGAATAATGGACATGGATCCTCGTAACATTCATATATATATATATACAACTTTCTTAAATAACTGAATATTATTAACTGGCAAAATTAAGGGTCTGTTTGCCACAATTTTTTATTAATTTGTTTTTTTGGTGACAATTATAATTATATTTGGGTATTGATTTTTTTTTCTTTTTCACAACTTTTTAAATTTTTCTATCATAAAAAATTATTATTTTGCAAACATAATAGTTAAGCTACTTTCCTCGTAACAATTTCATGACTAATTTTATAACAAGTTGTAACCATTCAAAACAAATCCTAAGCCTAACAATCTTACTTTGACTTTTTAAAATAAAACTATATATATTATGCAGCTCACTTTGATATGTTGGTTGGAGGCTTTAGGTACGAGTAAGATGTCTTAGGTTTGAAGCTTACATATGTGTGAGTTTGCTTTTAATGGCTCATATGTTCAAAAAAAAACCTAACTATATTTATGTGAAATAAATCACTTCTTTAACATTATTCTTTGTTGATAGCCCCAATTAGGAAGTCTGATGAGCCAATGTTCACCGTCACCGCTGGCCACTGTTCGCCAACACCACCATCTCTTTGGGCCGGCCGACTACAGTCACCCAGCCACCAACGCTTTTCTCAAGCCCATTTCACCGGACAACGATCCTTTGATAACTATCATCAAATTATGATCCTCCAACCATCATTGTTCAAATATAAATCTCCGACCATTGTCACTAATCCACCATCCCTTTACTACAATCATTCATCCCTTGTTTCCTGGTAGCGATTCTTCGGCCAACATCATTTAACTAAAGTCCTCTAATTATCATCACTTGATGTAGTCATCTACTGGCTACATCGAATCCAGCTAACTTAATCGCACACTGTCGCCAATAGCATAGACGCACATCATCACCTATATAATCAACAATTTACATCATTGACACTAACTTTGATGGATGTAGCTCTACTTGAGGCATCTAAAATAAAGTGTACCACAATATTTATCTAGCAATTACTGATTTTTACTATTTTGAATATTCAATAGATCTACAATGTGCATAAGTCTTTTGTTCCAAATCTATATATATGATTTATGATAGTCTAGCCTTTTAACATCCTGTAATTTTTCCACTGGAGGTATGTCATAGAAGCTGAACAAATTTCTTGTGCTTAAACTTCTTATCTAAAATAATTAAAAATTTTAGTCTAATGTTCTTCAGTGACATACGGCTTGTGTGGAACATTAGCAGTAGCTTACCATACTCTTTTGCCTAATAATTCTTCTAGCTAGCTACTAGCTATTTATCTGACTAGTAGACACATTTGTATCTTATGCTAATTTTGATGGATACTAGAGAAAAAGAAACTCTCAATCTTCATTTGAGACAGCTTTTTTTGTACTTTTTAAAGTAACTTTTTAGTTCAAAATTTTTTAAACTAAAAAATTATTTTAGAAAGAAATAAAAAAGCTGTCCCAAATGAAACCTTATATTATAAATAGTGCATATTGAAGTTTCATCTCTATATCATCCAATTATGGATTACTCCTCCATGCACATTTGTATTTGATTATATTCTAAAAAATACATATCATCCACCCACTGTTAGTCCTCCTAGTGCTTGTGGGTAGGACTAAGAAACCCCTTAAATAAAAAAAGTTAAACTCTTAACCATCGAGGTGTATTTTGGTGTAATTGTTCGAATTTCATTAAGAAACTTTGAAGTTAAGCGTGTTGATTCTGGAGAAATCCTGTGATGGGTGACCTCCCCTGAGAAGTTACACCATTATGACAAAATCGTAAGACCCTTAGAATAAAGCAAACAATATCTCGATAATTAAGAGTTTGCGAGGCTACAAATGGTATCAGTGCAATACACCAGATGGAAGATAGCAATTAAGTGGCATAAAAATAAAGTGCTACGCCATGGGAGTCACCCCTTGAACCATATATGAGACAAAGTACTACATGGGGGGAGTCACCACTTGAACTTAATGGGGTTACCTCTAGCTATATTCTTATTTGTATGTTGAATGATTATGGAATAAAGATGCTAACGAGCACGTTAGTTACTTAAGTGAGGGAGATTATGAAACTCATTAAGTAAAAAAATCTAAACTTCTAAATATCGAGGCGTCTTTTGATATAATGATTGTAATTCATTAAGAAACTTCACAATTAAGCATGCTCATCCCGAAAAAAATCAATGATGGGTGACCTCTTGGGAAGTTACACCAATAGGACAAAATCGTAAGACCCTTAGACCAAAGCGAACAATATCTTGATAGTTAAGAGTTTGAGATGTTACAATGACTGTGCAAACTCATCAGTGGATTGTTTACATAGAGTCGGTGATATTTTTTGCAGAAATTCTGCCAATAAATTTCCGACAAAAATTACGTCAGATTTCCCATCACACCAATTTCCATTGACAAATCATTTGGTATTTTGGACACTATTTTCGGCGACCTGTTAACTACAAAAATAGACATTTTTTCTGTAATGCAACAAAGATTCTATGTCATCAACCTTCTCAAATTTACTATTATCAATCATATCAGTCTGTGTTGGTCTTTAATTGACATTGTAATATTTGAATAAAATGAAATTTTCCTTTCCCATCATTAGCAATCAAGAATTCTTCTTTCATTATACTTCAATTGTCAAAATGCATGTCAAGTGTTTTCTAAATCACCATCATTTCAAGGGATTAGACGATCTCTCACCAGAGTTCTAATTATTAGGGTTCATCATTTTGAATTGTGTTAGTAAAGAATACCAAATTTGTGTCTAAATGGTACTTCTCTTTATTAAGAAAAATAAATTAGTAAATTCAATACACTGCATTAGTTAGGTTCGGACGACTGTGGTCCAGTGTCCAAATTATATTTAGGATCCGGGAAAAAATTTTGATCATAAGACCCCAAATTTCAGAAATATAATATCAAATTTCTAATAAAATTCTTAACTCTAATTAAAGCTTCATTTCAATTCTAAAATATAAAGCGCAACATTTAGATTAAGTTGGGACGCTTCTGGATGATTCTAGAATCTCAAAGTGTCCCATACCTCTCTTCCCTTGATTCTGTTAATAACTATTCAAGATCCATTTCACTTTGAGTTTCCAAAATTCATTCATTTTTGATATCATTCCTAGAAGATCTAACAAAATTCCATCACTATTTTAATCGAGAGTTTTCGTAGGGGATTCTATGTCCCTATAATGTAATTAACTACAAGGGCTTGCGCTTGTAGGAGATTTGAAACCACACACGCACCTGATTTTAAAAACTGATTTTTCAAAATTTTATTGGACTTCCTTGGGAAAATTCAAAAGACGATCATCATTATTATATTCAAAGGACTATCATTGAATGGTGTTATCTCCCTTTGGAGATATACATCATTCTTTGATAAGGCTTTGGATGTGGACTCGATGGTCATACTTCTTGAATGTCATAGCCGGATATTTATTGAACTTCACTTTGTTCCCTCGGGGCCATACGAAGTTCTCTTTAGAATCCGGTCACAATATTCAAGATGAATTTCATAATTTTAAGTTCTAACACCGTTATGAAATTTTATTTTCATCCTACGGTGTGATATACTTTTTCTAACGGGACGATTCGATATTAGAATTAGAATTAAACTTTAATTCCAAAATTCCCAAGGATAATCCAGGCTTTTCAAAACCCGTTTTCAAAATTCCACCAACAATGTGTCAGGTGGTAGCCTGACAAAACTCCGAGAGGTGGTCGAAGAGGAGATAAGGGGAAGAGTGATCTCTGATCTCTCTCTTGCTCTCTTACTTGGGTCCCCTTCAAAGAGGAAGGATGGATCTATTTATAGATTTCCTATAGTGGCATGGCCTAAGTAGGAGAAAGGATAAGGGTAAATGGGGAGTGGTTTGGATGGATGGCCGATGTTAAATTCGTTGATCGTGGTTTGTTTGCTAGACATTTGAAAGTCTTAATGATCTCAAAATTTCGTGATATTGGACACGTTGGATTTGTCTTGTCATGCCGCTTGATACGAATATAAGCATGTCACATTTGGAAACCTTTTGGTAATCCAAACTATGGTTCGAACCTTCCAGCAGTGCTTCAGACCCTTGATTTGGACTCATTTGGGCTCGGATTGAGCCGAATTTGGTGTCGTTGGGTTCATATTCTCGAGACGTTCAGTTAGATATTAAGTTTTTTGAAATCAAAGTTTGGATGATCCCAAATTTAATTTTGAAAGTTTACAAATTGATTTTTCCTAGAGATTCGTTCATGATCAAGATAAAATTTTGATGATGTATCATGAATAATACAAGATGGCTCAATGTAAGACCAGGCAAGCAATTATCCATAAAAGTGCAGATTCTTAATTAACTTAATTTTGCTCGATGGCTTAACTCTTCCCAATAATCCTAATGTCAAATGCTAAGCATGTAAACTCCATTTGTGAGATGCTGATAATAAAATTCATGACATTTTTTTGGTTGATAGTGATGAAAGGAATATATATATATATATATATATATATATATACAACTTTCTTAAATAACTGAATATTATTAACTGGACAAAATTAAGGGTCTGTTTGCCACAATTTTTTATTGATTTATTTTTTAGGTGACAATTATTATTCTATTTGGGCATTGATTTTTTGTTATTTTTCACAACTTTGCAAACATAATAGTTAAGCTATTTTCTTCATAAAACTTTATAACAAGTTGTAACCATTCAAAACAAATCCTAAGCCTAACCATCTTACTTTGACTTTTTTAAATAAAATTATATATATATATGTAGCTCATTTTGATCGGTTGGTTGGAGGCTTTAGCTACGAGGAAGATGTCTTAGATTTGAGGCTTACATATGTTTAAGTTTGCTTTTAATGGCTCATATGTTCAAAAAAAACCTAACAAAATTTATGTTAAATAAATCACTTCTTTAACATTATTCTTTGTTGATAGACCCAATAAGGAAGTTTGATGAGCCAATGTTCACTGTCGCCGCTGGCCACTGTTGGCCACCACCACCATCTCTGCCGGCCGACCGACTACTGTCACCCAACCACCAACTATAGGAAATTCAGGCATTACTGACGATTTTTTCCGGCGGTTCATGTAGATTTTTGGCGGTCTTGTAAAAAACTGGCAGCTTTCCGGCAATTCAAAAACCGACAGTATAAACCACAAGATATCTAACATGTGTACTCTTATTAAATGACTTGATTGGCAAAAATCAACAAGAAGAATATCATGAGCAAAAATCAAACACCAAGGTACATCCTCTTGCAAATGTCCATTGAGAACATTCATGAGTAAAGCAAAAAGAAATGGACTTAATGCTAATAAGATATCTAAAATGTGTACTTTTATTAAATGTGTTCTAATAATATGCCAATCTATTTCACGATGACTATGAAAAATAATCACAATATATCTAAAATGTGTACTCTTATTAAATGACTTGATTGGCCAAAATCCACTAGAAGAATATCATGAGCAAAAATCAAACACAAGGTACATCCTCTTGCAAATGTCTAGTTAGAACATTCATGCGTAAAGCAAAAAGAAATGGACTTTATGCTAATCCTTGATTTAATCCAATAGAAATAGGAAAAAAACTTGTTCAAACCACAAAATAGCATTTTTTTTAAATAAAAAATGCAAACCTATATATTGTTCGGACAGCGTGGGTGGATTACGGTCGTGCTCTGATGCTAGAGTGGGGGCGAGATGTTCAATCGGAGGGAGGTTGTCGGTGGCTGGAATCCTGTACAGGAGACGCGATCGATCGCGAGAGGCGCTCTGATGCTGGAGTGGGGGCGAGTGTGCGAGTGAAAGAAAATGCGAGGAAATGAAGCGGAAGGCTCGGGATGGCTAATTTTAGGGCATTTTCTGATGGTTCCGGCCACCGGAAAAATTTCACTTAACACGCCGGTGAAGGCGATGGAATTAAATTAAACTGGTGACATAGCCCTCAGTTATATTAAACTGCCACTAATTTTGGCAGCAATTTATGAAAATCAGTCGGTTAATACCGACGGTCTAACTGCCTGCCAAACCGTAGGTATTACCGGTGGCTATAGGACCGCCTGTAATAGCTGAATTTCCTATAGTGACCAACGCATTTCTCAAGCCCATTTCACCCGACAACGATCCTTTGATAACTATCATCAAATTATGATCCTCCAACCATCATTGTTCAAATATAAATCCCCAACCACAGTCATTAGACCGCACAACTCTATCCACCATCCCTTTACTACAATCATTCATCCCTTGTTGCCTGGTAACGATTCTTCGACCAACGTCATTTAACTAAAGTCCTCTAATTATCATCACTCGATGTAGTCATCTGCTGGCTACATCGAATCCAGCTAACTTAATCGCACACTGTCGCCAATAGCATTGACGCACATCATCACCTATATAGTCAACAATTTACTTCTTTGACACTAACTTTGGTGGATATAGCTCGACTTGAGGCATCTAAAATAAAGTGTACCACAATTTTTATCTAGCAATTACTGATTTTTACTATTATGAATATTCAATAGATCTACAATGTGCATAAGTCTTTTATTCCAAATCTATACATATGATTTATGATAGTCTATCCGTTTAACATCCTTTAATTTTTCCACTGGAGGTATGTCATAGAAGCTGAACAAATTTCTTGTGCTTAAACTTCTTATCTAAAATAATTAAAAATTTAGTCTAATGTTCTTCAGTGACATACTGCTTGTGTGGAACACTAGCAGTAGCTTACCATACTCTTTTGCCTAATAATTCTTCTAGCTAGCTACTAGCTAGTTATCTGACTAGTAGACTCATTTGTATCTTATGCTAATTTTGATGGATACCAGAGAAAAAAAAAAACTCTCATTTTGTGGATTACTCCTAATTTTCATCTCTATACATCCAATTATGGATTACTCCTCCATGCACATTTGTATTTGATTATATTCTAAGAAATACATATCATCCACCCACTGTTAGTCCCCCTAGTGCTTGTGGGTAGGACTAAGAAACCCCTTAAATAAAAAAAGCTAAACTCTTAACCATCGAGGTGTATTTTGGTATAATTGTTTGAATTTTATTAAGAAACTTTGAAGTTAAGCGTGTTGATTATGGAGAAATCCTGTGATGGGTGACCTCCTGAGAAGTTACACCATTATGACAAAATCGTAAGACCCTTAGAATAAAGAAAACAATATCTCGATAGTTAAGAGTTTGCGATGCTACATATGGTATCAGTGCAATACACCAGATGGAAGAAAGCAATTAAGTGTCATAAAAATAAAGTGCTACGCCATGGGAGTCATCCCTTGAACCATATATGAGACAAAGTACTACATGGGGGGAGTTACCACTTGAACTTAATAGAGTTACCTCTAGCTAGAATCTTATTTGTCTGCTGAATGATTATGGAATAAAGATGCTAACGAGCACGTTAGTTACTTAAGTGAGGGAGATTATGAAACTCATTAAGTAAAAAAATCTAAACTTCTAAATATCGAGGCGTCTTTTGATATAATGGTTGTAATTCATTAAGAAACTTCACAATTATGCATGCTCATCCCGAAAAAATTCAAGGATGGGTGACCTCTTGGGAAGTTACACCAATAGGACAAAATCGTAAGACCCTTAGATCAAAGCGGACAATATATTGATAGTTAAGAGTTTGAGATGTTACAATGGCTGCGCAAACTCACCAGTGGACTGTTTGCATAGAGCCAATGATATTTTTTGGCACAAATTATGCCAGTAAAATTCTGGAAAAAATTACATCATATTTCCCATCACACCAATTTCCATTGCTAAATCATTTGGTATTTTGGCCACTATTTTCGGCGACCTGTTAACTACAAAAATAGACATTTTTCTGTAGTGCAACAAAGATTCAATGTCATCAACCTTCTCAAATTTACTATTATCAACCATATCAGTCTGTGTTGATCTTTAATTGACATTGTAATATTTGAATAAAATGAAATTTTCCTTTCCCATCATTTTGAATTGTGTTAGTAAAGAATATCAAATTTGTGTCTAAATGGGACTTTTCTTTATTAAGAAAAATAAATTAGTAAATTCAATATTATAATTGAAATAAGTATTATTGAATCACCTTCAAGCTAAATATTAAGTTGTCATCTGTTGGATAGAAAAGCAATATTGTCCAACAAAAATTTGCAAACTAATAAATTTAAATTTCAACTATAATAAGGGTCTGTCTGGGATTGTTGCAATGTTTTATAAAGCTAATTATGAAGTTGATATGAAAAAAATAAGTTAGCTACTTTTGTTGCAAAATGCAGCTTTCCACCGTAAAATTTTTAAAAAGCAATGGATAAGCAACAAAAAAGCAATAGCTAAACCAAATTCTTATTGATATTTGAAAAACAAAACAACAAAATTGTTGTCACAAGTAAAATCAAATTATAGTAATTTAAACTATAAAATGGTGTTGGATCTATGTGCTCACGTTAGGTAAGTTAAAGCATCTTCTTACTATCATTTCTCTTAAATTTAATTTCTCTAAAGATTATAAATTTTTTTTAAGATGTTTATTAGAGGAGAGTTGAAGGCTATTAAATTTTGAAATTTTATTTGAATTTAATTAAAGATTATTAAAATTTATTGATTGTTTTTTATCTTTACTTTGCTATTTTTTAAGGTTCATTCATCATTATACTTGCAATGAAAATATTATTTAAAAAAAAAAGTAGTTTTATAATTTAAACAAAAAAAAATCAAAATTTCATAAACATAATTTTACTTAGAATAAATAAATATAATTTTTTTATTTGTATTTACCTTAATTTTTTTGGTTTTCTTCGAGATTAATTCCATAAAAACTTTTATTATATAACACTAATCTCAAAAAAATCTAATAATTTTAAACCCAACCCGATCAAAAACCATGTCATGCCTAAAGATTCCTCTATTGGCATCTTCTTACTCTCTTTATTTTTATTTATTTATTCATTCTTTCTAATAATTTAATTCATTATTTCATACTTTTATTATTGGCATTTAGATTTAAAAAAATTATAATTTTGACTTTGTTATTAAATATATAATGGAATGTGGGCAAGGAGTTTTTCTTTCTTAGCATGATAGGCTGATTACACAACTCCCCTTGGCCTATTGGTTGAGAGCTTAGGCTTCCAACTAAGAGGCCCAAGGTTCGAGTCCATATGTATATGTTATGTGTGTGAGTTTGCCTTAAATGGCCTAAATGTCCCAAAAAAAAGATAGGCTGATTGATCCCTTCAAACTTTATGTGCTTTCTAATGTTTATTATATTAGTCTCAAAGTCAACTACCTTTTGCTGATGATGAATGGAATAAATCTATCCTTTTGGAGAATTTTCTATCTTTTTTTAGCATTCATTATAAGAATGCTTATGTCTGGGAATAATGGAGAGGAATCAAAGTTAACTTTCTCAAATATATGAATAATATTAGCTGATAAATTAAGGTTTCATTTGGACGAATTTCTTACTGTTTCTTGAAGCAGTTTTGCAGCTTTTTAGTACAAATTTTTAATTTTTGTACTAAAAAAAACTGTTTTAAAAAACAGCAAGAAAGTCGCCCGAAATGAAGCCTAAGGATCTGTTTGAGATAGATTTTTGTTGATTTGTTTTTTAGACAACAATTTTAAAAATTTATGTGGGTAAAAGTCATTTTTTTGCAATAAGAATAATTAAGCTACGTTTCCCACAGCAATTTCACGACCAAGTTTGTAATAAGTTATAGCTATCCAAAACAAACCCCTAAGCCTAAGCATCTTTGACTTTAATTCATTTATATCTATCTTTATTTATGTGGACTAAATCACTTCTTTACTATTATTCTTTCTTAACAGTTGCAATAATGAGCCAATGCTGACCTTTCCCTTCAAATTTTTTTTCTTTCCTTTCTTATTCATCCTCTTTTCATCCGCTTCATTATTGATGGAATGATTTTATGTTTCCCTTTAAATTAGCTTCACCAACATTTTAAATTGAGAGAGTTTCTAACCACCCACTGTAAGAGCATCATGAAAACAAAACGTGGATTAGGTTTATAGATTATGTCTTATTTATTGGATTAGGATTAAAAGAACTATAATCTATAACTAATTAATTTAAATTTATGTCACAATCATATTAAAGTATATCCAAAAAAAATTATATTCTTTTAACTAAGTGTATGTCACAGTCATAAATTTTTTCATGCATTTTTATTTATAATTTGATGAGCACAAAGACTAAGGCTTCGTTTGGGACGGCTTTCTTCTTGCTTCTTAAAATAACTTTTTAGTACAAAAATTAAAATATTTGTACTAAAAAGTCACTTTAAGAAGCAGCAAGAAAGCCGTCCCAAACGAAGCCGAAGGATTTGTTAGGAACAGTTTCTTTTATTGCTTTACTTTTCAATCAACAATCAAATTTTTATTTAGCTATCATTTTTTTGTTGCTTTCTTACTTCTTTTCCAAAAAATTTTAACGATGGAAAGCTGCTTTTTGTAATCAAAATAAATAGGAAAGCTCTTTTTCTAAAAACAACTTTCTAAACAACTTTAAAAAACACATGCAGTAGTCCTAAACAAACCCTTAGTTGATGATAGTTTGTGCTTAAGAGTATGATAATTTTATTTAGAAATCTTAACCAAAAAAAAAAAATTTTTCATCAATATATAATACATGAAAGCTTTTAAAGTACCTATCAGTTCAGGAACTTTTATTCTGTCCAGTGAACGTACGCAGAGGAAGGTTCGGTTTTAGGCAAAAAAACGCCTGTACCGAGAAAAAAAAAACTCGGTACACCTCGGTACAGGCATTTTTTTGCCTAAAACCGAACCTTCCTCTACATCCTTGCACCGGACCAAATAAAAGTTCATCAGTTCAGGGGCGTATCCAGCTACTTTTTTCAGAGTAGGCAAAAAAGTGGGGGATGGACAAAGACGCATAAGATTGATAAAATTAAGGCAAAAAGATTTTTGAGATGGGTGAGGGGCAAAATATTCAAAATATTTCAAAATACCCCCTCTAAATATTTAATATTTCTTTAGGGTGGGCATTTGCCCACCCTGAGCATATAGTAGATCCGCTCATGTATCCATTGAAAGAAAGGAACAAAAGCAAAGGAAGGTGATGATGTCTTGAAAAAAAATTAAAAATAGTGTTTTAAAATGAATAAATAGATTTTTAAAGTAAATGAATCATCAATGAATTGAAAGATTTAGACATTAATTGTTAAAATTTATATGCATTATGTATGAAATTCGTCTATAAATTATAAGATAATATACAATAACACCATACTTGATTATTTAAAGACCTAAATTTCAAATTTCTTCCCATCATAAATATCAATCAAGGACAAAATTTGTTCTCCGCGTATCAGAGATGACCCTATATAGAATTAAATCATGTATTTTATAAGATATTAATTCTACTAATTATATATAAATACTTAATTTTTATTATTTTATTATATATTTCACAACAACCAAACTATCTTCTCTTAATATTTGAATTTTACTAAAAATATATTAATTACATAATTTTTTTTCATATATAGCATTTTGGCCATGAGTTGGTCCATTAAAGAGAGTGCATAAAATTAAGTTAATTGTTGCAGATGAGATGAGATGCTTAGGTTAATAATGACTTTACTCTTACAGATAGTGAGAAACGGGTATATATGTTTAACAACCATTTATTGTTTCTAGAATGTTCAACTTAAATTTTAAAACATACTTATAATTTTATATAAGTTAAAATTTAATATTTTAAATTTTTTTTTTAGATCGTCACATGGACGGCAAACATTGCATGTTTGCAGTCACTGTGGCAACAATGTAAAAAATTTTTATTTTATTATTTTTATATTAAAGGTTTTCTTTTTAATGAGATTATTTTTTAATTTTTTAAAAAAAAAAGTTTACAGCAGCAAAATTTTTTTTTTTTTTTTAAGTTTGAAAATATCTTCTTTTTTAAGAAATATTTTAATGTTTTGGTTATTGCATGTAAGTTAATTTGTTTTAAAGAATTTGTGTTAGAAAATTTTTAAATTTTCTTAAACAAATTAACTACCATGTGTTTTGGGATGTTAAAAATATTTTAAAAATTAAATACATTAATTTGAATGTTATAATGGTTAAAAAAAATTGTTTCTTAACTTAGTTCATATAAATTAACAATAAAACTGTTTTTTCCAAATAAATTAAACTAAGTAGCCACATGGCAAGATTAACCTTTTTTTCTTTTGTTAAATCACTTTTTTTTTTTTTTTTTTTATCACTAATTCAAAACATAACTAACCAACCACTTGATGATATTCTACTCTTGTGATGTATGGAACACTACATCATTCTTTATATTTTAAAATTCTTATTTAATATATCATATTTCTTTTCTTTTCTTTTCTTTACTTTTCTTTTCTTTTTTTCTTTTTTTTGAAAATATATTTTTAAGTTTGCAAACAAGCTTAATGATGGAAGCAATTATAAATTTATTCATGCTAATCCGAATTTATCATAAGTTTTAACAAATTTTTAATACCATTAAATGTTTGTTTTTTAGGCAGCAATTATAAATTCATTTGGATACTTTTTTTTTTCATAGCTTTTTAAAGTTAGGTTACTTTTTCCACGATAATTTCATGACCAACTTCATAGCAAGCTGTTGTCATCCAAAACAGACCCAAGGTGAAGCATCTTTGACTTTAACTCATTTATATCTATCTTTATTTATGTGCAATGAAGCACTTCTATACCATAATTATTTCTTAATAGTCGCAATAATAAAGTTTGATGAGCAAATGCTCCCCTTTCCCTTTAAACTTTTTTTTTTCCTTTATTTTTCCTCTTCTCCTCCGCTTCATTATTGGTGGAATGTTTTTATGTTTAATCACTTTGTAGTATGTAGACACTCTCCCAAAAAATTCATTTCCCTTGATTAATCTTCTTATATGTCTTCTATTGTTCCACACAAAGTAGTGAGTGCAAATAAATTAGATTCACCGACTAAATTGAGATGAGCTTCTAACCACCCACTAGACATTACAGGAAACTCACTGAATATCGGCAGTACTTTCGGCGGTCAATTGACCACCGAAATTAACAGCGGCGAAATCAGGGGTCTAACCGCCACTATTTACCAACGGTCTGACAGCCGATAAAAAACAAAAAACAACCAATATTTTTTGGCGGTCAAATAACCGTCGGACAAACCACTGGTATACTATTTCATGACGCACTTACTGGTGATTTTGTCGACGTTTTTAAGTGACTTATTTTCAACAGTTGAAACCACCAAAAATGCTGCCGGTAAGTGTGCTAAAATTGAAACCCAGCAGCACCCCAGGTCCCCCCCCCCCCCCCCCCCCCCCCCCCCTTCTTCCTCTTTGTGCTTGCTCGTTTGGTTCGTTTGGAGAACGGCTCAGTAAATTCCCCCCATTGAATTTCTCCCTAGGCTCGGTTGCCTGCCACATTTGGTTCTGTCAGAGAACGCCCACGACCTTCCTCCCTCACCGAATTCTGCCCTAGCCTTGGCGACGCATAGGTGACCTTCCGCCCTAGCCAATTTTTGCATGTCGGCCATCATCTCAATCTCCTTAGCCGAAGGTGATCTCAATCTCCTTAATTTTTTTTTTTTTTAAATTTCAACTGCTTCAAAAATTATTAGAGAAATCCCGATTGCATTAAAAAATTATTTAATCTTACAAAATGATTGCTTTTCATTTCACCCAATTGTATTAGATGATTGCATTTTAATGTTTCCTTTTATGTATATGGTATTCTGGTGTTGACATTACAGGTCTATTTAATCAAGGAAATACATCTCATTAGTCATTATATTTTTTAGTGAGAAATTAAATAAACAAAACAAACTATATTCAAAGTTTTATGTTGTTATGTTGCAGACAATTGTCTTTTATCTAAAAAGTTTGTATTGTATTTCTATTATCAAGCTTTAAAATTTTGTTTTTTTAGCTGAGAATATGCCTATTGATGTTTTAAGTAGAATTTTTTTTGTTTGACTTAAAACATATATTAAGGTGATTAGTTTTGATCATATAAAAAAGAGTATGCCACTTGTAAAGATTAAAGTAAGTGCTTGAGAGATTTGTTATGTTGCTTCATAAAAGATCATGGACCTAGGCGGAATTTGATACTATTTATGCATGAATTCACACAAAAACAAATGTGAATATGTATGCTAGTACAAAAAATTTTGACATTTTTTTAGGGTTTTAACCTAGAAAGCCTATAGATCTTACCCCTAGAGGAAAATGTGTAAAATATTTCTCAACGATTTAGAAATCAAAACTTTGACTTTATATGTGTTACTGAATAGTTAGGAATTCAACATATCTTAGAGTAAGTTTTTTCATAATGTGCGAAAAGAATCATGTTAAATTTTAATACTTAATTGCTAATTAGATTATTTGTCATCTGGTATTTGTAAGTGGTTTGTCTCCAACAGATACTACAGCTGTTGAGTAACTTTTTGCAAATAAATTTTCAGCTGGGTTTAGAACTTACGTGAGTAAAATCTATATTATTTAATTGATTTGCGTCTTATTGATTATTAAAAGCCCTAGAATTTTAAAATTTTCTTAGGTACATTACACATGTAATAAAGTTTTTGATAAAGGCCTACAAGCACTAGCATGAGACCCAATGAGAAAAGCAAACACTTGGCCAACATATAAAGTTAATGGGTTCAGATTTCATTCCAAGTCATGGAGTGAAGGAATAAAAACTAAAAATTGTGGAGTTTATGTGTCACGACCCAACCCGACCAGGACGAATCCCGCTCGCATCGGGTCGTGCCCAAACTCAAACTGACTGAACTGATTCCAGGATCTGGCTTTGAAATTTGTTTCAGAACTTTCTTCCAAACATTTACACACAGAAACAGACACACAGAGCTACTATAAACATCAAAATACAGCGGAACCGATCATCTATCTTTTTCTTCCTCAAAAGAATCATATACAAATACAGCTCGTGGCTTTCAGACAAAACAGAAAAGCAATGACTGTACAAAAGATCAAAAGTACAAAATACCTATAACAGATCAGACTCTGAACTCCTACTCCAAGACTTCCTTCCCTTTCCCAGAACCTAAAAATTACACAGAAAATAAGGATGAGCTACAACAGCTCAGCAAGACATCAAACCTCCAATCAGAATTCTCAGAATCCACATCAAACACATCAGACAAAAATTCGTACAGAAATCAGATCAACAGAATCGTATATCGAATCAGAACAGAACAGAAATCACAGAAATCATAATTCCAGAAATTGAATCAAAACAGAATCATACAAATCAGATCAAATCAGAACAGAACAGAATCGTACAGATCAGATCAAATCATATCAATTCAGAACATATCAAAAGTCAGAACAGATTCCCTGACCCTGATAGAATCTCAACGGATT
>NW_021319108.1:331885-534569 GCF_001605985.2 Dendrobium catenatum | reverse complement strand
CCCAAAAATCACTTTTCCTTCTTTTTCCTTCGTTTTTCTCTCTCCTGGGCTTTTCTCTCTCTTCAAAATATCTCATTTCTATATATATCCAAACTGATCGTCCCGGACGATCGCAACTTCGTCCCGGGACGAAGTGGCTCTGGACGAATTTCGTCCAGACGAAATTAATTATCGTCCCTGGACGATTGGGCTCTGTAAAATTTTCGTCCAGACGATCCAAATTTCGTCCAGACGAACCATACAGCCAAACATGTTTTCCTGCACAACCTGTACCGATCGTCCCGGACGATCCGACTTCGTCCGGACGAACCTGGGAGCAAAATGGCCTTTACATTATGTTCGAGGAAACACACATGAAGAAGATGAGTGTGATTATTACAGTATTCTGGATGTTGCTTATGAACTACAATACCCAGGAGAAAATGAGAATCTTATATGTTTGTTCAATTGTCAATTGTACAATCTAATATAGAATAGAGGCACACTAAATTTGATCTATTTATACTAGCAAGTCAATCTGTCAAGTTTATATCAGCAAATATCCCAGTGATCATAGAGATAAGTAAGATTGGCTAGTTATCATAAAAATCAAAGCAGGGAGATCGTTGACCAATAATACATCGTAGCTACTACACATCAAGTGGATGAGATGTCAGATTATAGGTCTGTTGAAATTGATGAGATGTTAACTACTACACATAATACTGAAAAGCAATTATGTGATGTGAATAGTTTGACAAGCTCTTCGAGTAAAAAAGTGAAGATAACTTAGAGAGCAATAAAAACATTTCTGATTCAAAATATTTCTTATACTTTAAGTGACCAAATTTATTATAATATACTTAATATTGTATCAGGAATGTTTAGCCAAAATAAATTGATAACTTTAATTTTTTAATGTATTTTTTTATTTATTATAATGTAGTTCTTAAAAAACAAGTTGGTAAACAAATCTATTGTAGTGTAGCTTAACTAATTTTTGAAATTGATATTCTTGGTAATTGTCTCTAATTAAATTATTTATAATTATATAAATCCTATTTGCATGTAAATTATTTATACATTTTGTATATCATTTTATTATGCAAATCATTTATACATTCTGTAACTATATATTTATATTTATTACAAATTAATGGTTTATATTCTATATTTTTTTATTTTTTATTTTGCAAATCTTCATATATGTTACAACTTCATTTTTAAGTGTTAATATAATTTCATGAAATGTAAATTGAATGCTTCATTTACTACAAATGGCTTCAGGTGATGATCCTCCTCATAGGTCCATTACTTTAATGTTTGGTCGTAGGAGAAAGTTGAGCATTATACCAAGTAGGTCTAGACAAGGTGATGAAGGTCAGGGCCAGAGAGTTCCACCAGTGATGTCATCACCACCACATGGGAGTCAGCATCATTCTCCCACTAAACAAGGTCACGGACAGACAGATTCAGCTATGATTAAAGTACCACCCCATATTGAATACTTCCCTCCTTCTACATCTACTAGTCCTTAATTTTTCTCTACATATCAGACACACTCAACACCATTCTATCCATATTATCCCCCACCAACATCACAAATAGCTCCATCAACCTACACTTAACCTCCTCAGCAACACCCTTATTATTACCCACCTCCTATGCAGTGAGAACAGGGTGGACCATCAACAAAAGTAGAGATTGGGGATGGGGAGCCTGCAACAGTAGAGGATAAGCATATATACATTGAGTTTGAGAGCGGTATATATAAGTTTAATTTATTTTGTAAAGTTATTGTAATTTCATGTGTTATATGTTATTGACAAAAAAATTTACTTGTAGCTTCAATCCCTCAAGTCAACCTACCAACAAGATTCACGACATCATATAGAGCAAATATGATGCTCTTAATTAATATTTCTGGTTTTATTTGTATTAATATTTTTATTATGATTATATTTTACATAAAGATTTTAGGTAATTGTCTTAGTATGGTATGAGGATCATAATAAATTTTGATAGGAGAGGCTCTACTTATCTTAGGAACATATTCACGGACGTTAGAAAGTCTAGGTAGTGTCCATTATGGATTAGCAAGAGAGTATGGGCTAATTTGAGCAGAGTTTGGGCGAGCCCTGATTTCACCAAATTAAGAGAGCATAATAAGAAAAATAAAGCATCTAAATGTAGGGTTTTAGTAAGCTTTTTTCATATGGGTGGTTTGGTGCCTCATATTGAGCATAGACGATGAATGGTAAATATTATTTTAATTAGTTTCATAAATATATGTATATTATTTTAACTATATTTTCTATATGCAGAAAGAGTAACTTAGTCAGGAGCCGACGCCATTCGAGCTGCATATAAGGACTCAACAATATCAAGCTAATCATCAGTTGGTTGATAAGAAGACTAAAAAAGTTATTGTGGGTGTAATTTTTTTAAGTAATAATAAGAGATAAATAAAAATCTTATTTTATAGATTTATTTTCAGAGGATATTTTTATATAACTTCGGGATAGTCAGTAGTCTAATGGTGGGATCATCTTCAGAATCGACTCAGTATTCTGAGTATCATATGTGGTTAGAAGCTGTTGGAGGAAGGCTGAGGGGAATGGTTTATGGCTTAAGTTCATAGGGATATGCTTATAAAGGCAGTACATATACTCTAGCATTTTATGATGTTAATGGAGCTGAAGAAACCGTCAGCTAGAGAGTTGCTTCTCTAATAAGAGAGATAAAGGAGATGAGACATATTTAAGCTAAAATACAGGCGGCGCTGTGATCATATCGAGCTAAAAGTTAGAAGAAAATGGTAGAAGATCCTATATCTAAATCACAGGAAAGCAAGAACATGGACGATGATTAGTTGTTGTTATTTGTTTAAAAGACTAGCTGGTGTATTTTGAAAATATGGATGTGAAAGTACTTATTTTATGTTTTAAAGATTATTTAACAAGTTAAACTTTATGTTTACCTAAGGTTAAAAATTTTTGTATTATATATTTTATGATTGTAACTCTCAGAGCATCTGTTAATTGTCGATATTAGTGTATTTTATATATTATATTTTGAACCGCCTAAGTATATATTTTCCTTAGCAATACAGGTACTTGTGGAAATCTATTTGAAAAAAGGTGTGCTATCATTTTTCTTTTTGAGAATGCTACAGGTTTTCAACGGTTTAGTTGCTGGAAACTTCGATACCGGATGGGTGATAAAATCGATGGTTATTCTATTCACCGCCAGTAATAACCGACGGCTATCTAGCTGTTTGACCGCTGGAAACACCAAAGGTAACAACTGGGAGTTAACCTGTGGTATTTATGCCTAAATATTTTGGTGGTTTACCTACAATTTTGGCAATAGTAATTTTTTACTATTATAGCCATCAAAAAATCGTTAGAAAAAATCACCACAAAAAATATACCGCTGGTTTTGATTTCCTACGTGGTTTATTCTAGTGATCTTAAAACCGTTGGAATTTTTCATAACTACTAGAAATTACTATCGGTAATGGACGATTTTCTTGTAGTGATAAAAGCATCATGAAAAGCAAACTGTGTATTGGGTTTATTGGATTGCATTTTATTTATTGGATTAGGATTAAAAGAACTATAATCTATAACTAATTAATTTAAATTTATGTCACAATTATATCAAAGTATATAAAAAAAATTTATATTCATTCTTACTAAGTGTATGTCACTGTCATAATTTTTTTCTTGCATTTTTCTTTATAATTTGATGAACACTTATCCAAAAGGTTTGTTTGGAGCAGTTTCTTTTCTTGCTTGGCTTTTCAGTCAACAATCAAAATTTTATTTGGTTATTATTTTCTTGATGCTTTCTAATTTCTTGTCAAAAAAATAAAAATAAAAACTTGATTTTCGTAACCATAATATATTAGCTCATTTCATAATAATAACTTCACAACCAATTTCATAAAACACATGCACCAGTCCGAAACAAACCCTTAATTGATGAATAGCTTGTGCATAAGAGTATGATAATTTTATTTAGAAGTCATAACAAAAAATATATTGCATCATTATCTAATACATGAAAACCTTTTGTCAATTCCAATTGTTTAAAGAACCAATTGGTTGAATGAAAGGAACAAACAATGTGTTGGTTTCTGTCTACTAAAGGCCACATTTTTAACTTGTTACATATTCTTATTTTATGGTATCTTTGGGAAGCTCGTAATGAGGCTAAACATGATAATATTAAGATGGATGCGTCTCTTATTATTAATAATGTGAAAAGAAATGTTTTACAGTTTTATACCTATAAGGTTATTTCTAGCAAGACTTTTACTAGGTGTGAGATCTAGCGGTGATTTTTGGTATCAATCTGGATATGGTAACCTCTAATACTGTTGATTCTTTTGTTTACTGGATTAAGCCCAAACATCCTTATGTTAAATTAAACTCTGATGGGTCTGTTGGCAATTCTAGGGCTGGTGCGGGTGGTCTTATTCGTGACTCTCTTGGGGACATTTTGGCTGCTTTTGCTGCTCCTTTGCAGCAAGTGGATGTCATTATGGCTGAGTTGAATGCTCTCCTCTTGGGCCTGGAACTTTGTTTAAAACTTGGTTTTAATTGGGTGTGGATTGAAGTGGATTCTTTGTTTCTTGTCCAAACTATTAGAGATGGTTTTACGGGTAGTGCCCAGAATTTTTATATTATTAGGAAAATTAAGAACTTATTGAATTTGATGAATTTCGATATCTCTCATATTTTTCGGGAAGGTAATATCTGTGCTGATTGGTTAGTGAATAAGGGTTCTTTCCTTGTTGGCTATGAGGAATTGGATATTCTTAATTTAGATCGATCCTTTAAAGGGATGCTGTTGCTGGATAAGGCTTATATGCCTCATATTAGGTATGGGTGATATGTTTGGTTTTTGTCTTGTTCTGGCTCTATTATGTTGTGGTGTTCTGCTGCTGTAGTCACAGTTGTCTTTGGGTTTTTGGTTTTTGCTCAGTTATGCCTGGTGGCTGTTTGATTTGTGCTGGTTTATTAATAATGGGTTGATGTGTTGCAGGTATTTAGCGGAGCTGTTTTTGGTTGACAACTGGATAGTGATGTTTGTTATCACTGGCTGGTTGTTGGGTATTATCCTTTTTCATTTTTTGGATTGCCTGGGTGCTGGTGCTGGTAAAGCTGGTGTTTTGGGGGCCTGGTTTGAGTGGCCGTGGTTGGGTTGTGATATTTGTGTCTATGTCAAGCAGTGGAACAGGCTGTTTATGCAGGGTATTATGCTGTTTGGGGTTGGTGGTTGGAGGTTTTGGTATAATACTCAGGAGTTTGGGTTTTTTACTGTTATCTTTTAATATGTCGTGCTAATGGTTTTTTTTAGGATGCCTTGCAGGTACTTATACAAGTGGAACATAAATGATCACAAGGTATGCTTTTTTGGTTTTTGGCATTTCTTTTTTCTATATATTGTCCATTTTTGCATGAGAGATGTGCTGAAAGAGAACGAGATTATGTGGCTTCTCCTTTTTTGGGTGTTGTTGACTCACAGCCCTTCTTTTAATTTTTGCTATTTTTGTAATAGTAGGAAAAGGATCCACCGGCTCGTAGGTTTTTCAGTTTTCCTTCTAATGTTGCTCTTTCGAGCGATAGAGAGCTGGAGGAACCTTCTAAGGATCTTGTAACCAATTTTTTGTTATCAATGCGTAGGCCCCGCTGTGGGTTTTAACAAAAAAAAAAAGGAACAAAAGCAAAACAAGGTGATGATGTCTAGAAAAATAAAAAATAAAAGAAATGGGTTTTTAAAGTAAAATAATCGTCAATGAATTGAAACATTTAGACATTATTTAAATTTATATGCATTACGTATGAGATTCCTCTATAAGTTATAAGATAATATACAATAACAACATTCTTGATTGTTTAAAGACCTAAAATTTCAAAGTCTTTCGATCAAAAATATTTAATTTGTCATTTTTCTCAAAAGAATTTTTTTTAAGTTTGCAAACAAGCTTAATAATAGGGACTGAGTAGACATCATGAACATCCAATGTATTTTATTCATGCTAATCAAAACTTATCAAAAGTGTAAGCAAATTTACAATACCATCATAAGTTAGTTTTTTATACAGCAATCATAAATTTATTTGGCTACTAATTTTGCTATTATTTTTTCACAGCTTTTCTAAAAATTTCTATGGTGGAAATTTATTTTTTTGCAATAATAATATTTAAGTACTTTACCCACAGTAATTTCACGACCAACTTTATAATAAGCTGCAGCCATCCAAAACGGATCCTAATCCTAAGTATCTTACTTAGACCTTTTTTAAATAACGGAACTCATTTATATCTATCAATATTAGGCAGTTCACTTTGGTTTGTTAGTTGGGGGCTTTGACTACGAGCCAAAGGTCTTGAGTATGAAGCTTACGTATGTGATATGACTGTTAGTTTATCTTAATGTATCAAATGTCCAAAAAAACTTCTTTATCATTATTCTTTGTTAATAGTGGCGATAAGGAAGTTTGATGAGCCAATGTTCACCTTTCCTTTAAACTCATTTTTTTTTTCCTCTCCTCCTTCGCTTCATTATTGATGGAATGTTTTTTATGCTTAATCATTTTGTAGCATGTAGTCACTCTCCCTAAAAATTTCTTTCCCTTAATTAATGCTCTTTTAAGTCTTTTATAGCTACATACAATGATTTTAGGCGCATGTTTGGGACGGCTTTCTTACTGTTTCTTAAAGAAGCTTTCTAGTTTATTTTTTATACAAAAAACTGCTTTAAGAAGCAATAAAAAAGCCGTCCCAAAAGAAGCCTTAGAGTTTGTTTAGAGTAGTTTTTTTTCTCGCTTTGATATTTAGTTAGCCATCATAATTTTATTTGGCTTTTATTTTCTTAGTGCTTTCTTACTTCTTTTTAGAAATTTGTTGTGATGAAAAGCTATTTTCCATAACGAAAATAGGGCTTCGCTTGGGAAGGTTTTCATACTGCTTCTTAAAGCAGTTTTTTAGTTACAAAAATTTTAATTTTTGTACTAAAAAATTACTTTAATAAACAATAAATAAATTAGTTTCACCAACTTTTTAAATTGAGATGAGTTTCTAACCACCCACTATAAGAGAATCATGAAAAATAAAATATTGATTAGGTTGATTGGATTGCGTTTTATTTATTGGATTAGCATTAAAAGAACTATAATTAATCTATAACTAATTAATTTAAATTTATGTCACAATCATATCAAAATATATCCAAAAAAAAAAATATATTTGTTCTGACTAACACTACCAAAATACTGTAGATTTCGCAGCACTTACTAGCAGCGGTCGGAAAACCGGTGCTATAGAAGGATATAGGCAACGGTTTTAACCGATGCTATTTTAGTATTATAACTGCGGTTTTAACCGCCGCTATAACCGGGATATATTCGCCCCCATTTGCCCTAACATAGTCATTCGACCGATTTTGATCAATCGACTACTCGTTCAATTCGCTCGCTCGCTGAAACCCTTCTTCGTCGCCTCCGAATCGCCATCGACGACCGAATCGCCATCGACTGCCGAACACACCGGCGTTGACGTCAAACCCATTCCCGTCACTGAATCAGTCATCACCGATAAATTCCGGGTCGCCATTCGGTGTATCGGTCTTAGGTAATTTCCAACTCCTCTCATCTGCCCTAATTTTGATAGTCCGGTCACCATTTTGTAGCTATTCTTAGATTTAATAAATTCTTGAATGATTCTTGTGATGCATTTTAAATTTTCTGGTGATGCCCTAAATTTTGCATGCATGTTCGCCATTTATTCGCTATTTCAGCGTACGGGCTTGCTCAAGTGCTTTGGTAAAATATCTTTGTTTTATCTTAGAAATTATTTGTGCCGATAAATGTTGTAGTGTCCAAGCCAGACAAATATATATATGACTAACAGACCGATGAGGCGTAGAGGGCGAACAACATGTGCTCACATACAAAATATGCCGCCAGGGACTCGAATTCATATAGAGGTAAATGAAAATAACATACCTTGTACAATCCCTAAGTCGGTTTTGTTAGGAACATATCTTGGTGTTGTCGCAAGAGATCCTATTTTGGCTCCAATAGCCTTTCCTGATTGGAGAAATAAGGGTATGGAGCCCTATAAGAAAAAAAATGTTGGCTGAAGTTGAGGTATATATATTTCACTATAAATTTTTTATTATTATTATTTTTATAATATTAACTGACTCACTTTTTCAAATTCAGTCAAAATTTGAGTTTCCCGGTCATATACGCCATTGGATACTTCAGTCACTTGTTGTTAAATGGCGTAACTATAAAACCACTTTAAAGGCTGAGCATTGGGACAGTAGACCAATTGAGGAAATTTTGGAGGATGTTCCAGCTGGAGTAGATAAAATGCAGTGGTGTCAACTTGTTAACCAATGGTCAAAGCCAGCAGACAAGGTAAATATTAAGATTAAGTTTTTTTGTTTAAATATTTTAAATTTGATTACTTAATATTATCATGTATCACAGGAAAGAGCTGCAAAAAATTCTGTGAATGCCAAAAAGCAAACTTGTCCTCACACAATGGGTCGTGTGAGCTCAGTTCGGAGACAGAAGGAAACAGTATGAATTTAAATGTTTAATCATAGCAATTAAATACTTCATTTACAAACTAATATTTCTTATTATAAATTTTTTGTAGTCTATTAAGGATAGATTACAGTTATGGAAAATAAACAGAATGCATAAAGATGGGACTTGGTCATCTGAAGATGCTATGCAACGATGGGTAAATTTAAATAGTGTTTCTAAATTATTTTTTATAATTAGTTTTTCAACTGATTTAATTATATGTAATTTTAATGTAGACTCAAGCATGTAATCTTCTAGCTGAGGAAGGGTTGACACCTGAACAAGGAAACATTGAAGCTAATGAGAAAGTTTTTAGCATAGTAATGGGTCCAGAACATTCAGGGCGAGTTCGTACACAAGGATTTGGTGTTACTCCCACTCGATACTTTCCTCATAGTACAAATGAAGCAGGTGGTGGAAGTGCTAGTAACTTTGGTCAAATAGCAAGTCTACGAGAGGAGTTCAATGCATTTCGTGATGAGATGCGACAAATTGTGCAACAGTTTCAAATGAATCAACCAAGACATGGAGGATCTGAAATGGTATGAAAAAATAGTAATTTAATGTTAATTGTATATTTCTTGATTATTAATATCTCATTAATTTCATTTTATTTTCAGGGTGGCAATGAAGATTCATCCAATACATGATAGTCTTCTGCAAACCTATGTTGCTTCTGCTGATAAGCTGTAGTTTTTATTTTGATGCTTTGTAGTTTTTATTTTGATGTTTTGAGTAGTATGAACTGTACTAGATATTTCATGTATTTTTGAACTGATGTTGTTATGACTGCTTGTACATGAAATTACCTTGTTAGTTTGACTTGAAAGCTGTTTGGTTGCAACTGAGATTGTTATTCAAAACTAGTTATCTCTTATTTTAGTTTGTTTATTGAACTGAGATTGTTATTATTATGTTTGTTTAATTGGTCTGCAAAACCTGCTAAATAATCTCAGCTCCAAATCCAAACCTGGAAGCTTCAGTAATTAAATTTGTGACGGATTGCAGGCTAAAGAAAAGCTATCGCTATTTTATGCGTGTTTGATCTGGATCTAATTTTATGCGTGTTTGGTCTGTAACATTCGTTTTTAAAAAAAAATTATGGTCATTTAGTGGCGGTTATAACTGCTACAATACTATAGTTCTGCAGCGGTTAAAACCACCACCATTCTGTAGCTAATTTTATATTTTAAAATTAGATGTTGTTATGCCCGCTGCGATTCTGGAATATTGTTGCGGTTATAACCGCTGCAATATTCTGCATTCCACAACACTACCCTGCCGCTCCTGAAACCGCTGTGAAATGTCTTTGCAGCGTATTGTAATCACGGCGGACATCCAGTGGTCATAAAACCGCTGCGAAATTATTTATGGCGGGTAAACCGCCGGGAAAAGTTGAAATTTGTGCTGGGAAATGCTTATTTTTTGGTAGTGTAAGTGTATGTCACAATCTTAAATTTTTTTTCTTGCGTTTTTTTTTTTTTTTTTTTTTAATGTAAAATTTCTTTAGATTTCCAATCATACCTATCCCAATCACCTTCCTTGTGGTGTTATCTCTAAGTGTAACATTGCCTCCACTACTGACTTCCAGCGATATGAATTGTGCAGTATCTCCAGTCATATGCTTTGAGCATCCAATATCCATGTACCATATTCTCTCATGAGGTCTTGTGTGAGAGCGACCCTACAAAATTATCAAACGTTAGACCTGCGAACCCAAACAAGTTTGGGTTCTCCTTTTGGCAATTTATAAAGAGATGCATGTATGATATGTCTAGGTTTATGCATCTTAGGTTTCCACACCAATTAAGTTTTCTTCTTCAAAGTATAGTTGTGAGCTATGTGACCAAAAAAACCACAATTATTACATTTGACTTTTGGAAAAGGATTCCTAAGTCTACTACTACTATTCATATATTTTTTAGGGTTTGCATAAATTTAGGATACAAAATAGGATTAGTGAAATCTTCAAGTTTATGGGGTATCCTATTATCCTCGAGAGCTTTTATCATTAATTTGTAAAATAAATTCATATCTTCCAAAATTTAATTTGTATAATTTGATCTATAAATCTTGCTCTCTAATTCATCCTTAAAATTTTTAAAATCTTTTTCAAGTTTAGTATAGGATGATTTTAAATTTTCATGAATTTTATTCAAGTTATCAAACTCATCAAGTAATTTCATATGGTTGTCATCAATTAAAGCATAATCATTTCTAAGGATTTTATGATTCTTTTATAGTTCTTCAAATTCTAAGCTTAGACTAGCATGCATTTTTTTTCATTTTCCTATATGCATCATACATGTGTTCAGAAACTTAAAAAAGTTCATTATAACTTAAGTCACATACCTCTTCTTGATCTGTCTGATCAAGACTACGGCCATTAAACACAAATTAGTGACTTCCTCTACCTTTTCTATCTCTGACGAGTCTGAACCTGAGTCCGCCCAAAAAGCTCTTTGGAATTTCTTCTTACCCTTCTTTAAAAAAGGTTTCTCCTCTACCATCTCTTTACTAGGAGTGGCTTTAAGTTTTGGGCAATCTGTCTTTATGTGAACAGGTTTCCTGCACTTATAGCAAATAACATCATTTGAAACTTTGGCATTTCTATTAAATTTAACTCTATTCCATTGCTGGCGTCGCTTCTACTTCCCCTTCAGAAAGCTTCTGAATTATCTAGTCATCAATGCGATGTTGTTTTCATCCTCAGGTTGTGAGTGTTCACTCTCAGACTCTTCCACTTTCAGTGCTATGTTCTTCTCCCTTCGTGGTTTACCTGTATCAATCTTTCTTTGGCTAACTCCTTTCTCGTAAGCAATTAACGAACCAAGAAGATTGTCAATAGAGTAAATATTTAGATCTTTAGACTCTATAATTGCAGTAATTTTAGCATCATAAGTAGTAGGCAAACAACGAAGAATCTTATTAACCATTTAGCATTCGTTAGTTCCCTACCTAATGCTTGTAATGAGGTGACTATTTATGTGAATCTTGTGTACATATCAGAAATGGATTCATTAGGTTTCATGCAAAATAGTTCATAATCATGAAACAAGATATTATGTCTAGATTGCTTAACCTCATTAGTCCCCTCATATGTTATACAAAGTTTATCACATATGTCCTTTCCACTCTTGCAAGTAGAAACCTGCATGTAATCTTCTGATTTAAGTTCACAAATGAAACTGTTCAAGCATTTGGCATTTAGTTATACTAAGTCACGTTCTTCAACTATCCAGTCCACAAAAGGTGTTTCAACTCTAACTCCGTCAACTAGTCTAGTTGGTTTTGTATACCCTTCCTAAACTAAGATCCACATACGATAATCAAGTGACTGTAAAAAAGTAGACATGCGTGTTTTCTAAAAATGAAAAGAAATATTGTTGAATAGTGGAGGTCTAGTTCTAGAGTAACCCTCAGGTGTATTTTGGTTTCCAAATGTAGCCATCTATGTTAATCAAAAAGTAGTCTAAACTTATGATTTTGAAACTAAGCTCTGATATCACTTGTTGGAACTTGTTCACTATGATTTAGGTTGTTAAACCTAAGCTTTTGTCCCAGCGGCTAACCAACAGGGGGGTGTGAATTGATATTTTAAAAAAAAAATTTACACTCTTTTAAAATTTAAAACCGAGAATTTAAATTTAGTGAATTTTATAGAAAAAGTTTTTTAACCACAATTTTGAAACAGTAAAACAGAATAATAAAAAGTAGCAAAAAAATAAAAGACACTAGATTTATAGTGGTTCAATCAAACTTGACCTACATTCACTCCTCGGAGGCACCCTCCAAGTATTGCACTAATAACACTAGTAACTCTCTTTTTACACCCACAACAAGGTAGAGAAGCCTTTATAAAACTCTCTTCCACCACTACCTAGTGCAGCAGAGAACCGTCGTCCATTTACACTCTTCCTAGTGTTGGAAGAGAATCGTCCGTCCTTTCACACTCTCCCGGTGTGGGCAGTGAACCCTTCGTCCTTTCACACTCTCCTAGTATGGGCAGAGAACCCTTGGTCCTTTCACACTCTCCTAGTGTGGGCAGAGAACCCTTCGGCTGTTCACACTCTCCTAGTGTGGGCAGAGAACCCTTCAGCTGTTCATACTATCCAAGTGTCGGCAGAGAACTAGATCTTCTTGACATATCTTCTTCATAAGAAATCTAGAAGGAAGAAAGAAAAGAGTGAAGTAAACACAAATCAAAAGTAAAGATTCTTTCCTTTGAACACCAAGTGAAGCCTTCATGCTCCAGTAGGAAGAATCCTTCTTCAAACACTCTCTCACTCTCTGTCCTTGACTCTTCTTTCAATAGGCATGAAGATCAGTAGGAAAAAAGATTAAGTGGTAGTTTAAATTGGTCTATTTATTTAAAGGACAAGAAAAACCGTCTAAAAATTGCAAATTTTTAAGTCAACACGAAGTTGATCGTCCCGTACGATCGTGTATCGTCCTGGACAATTTTACTTAAATGCATGAAAATGAACCAAATGTTTATTGGTACGAATTGATATCGTACCCGAGCATCGTCCCGTACGAACTTTGTTCATCCAGTATGAATAGTTATACCATAGGTCGGTTCTCAAAAAAACTGCAGAACGTCGCCAAAATTTGAAGAGTTAGTTCACTTCATCTTGGGACGAATATGAGTTCATCCAGACAAAATTTTTACAGGGAACAATTCATCCTGGGACGACTTTGCATTTGTATGGATGAAAATTTTCTAGAGAGCATTTCATCCTAGCACGAATATGAATTTCATCTGAACAAAAATTTTACAGAGGATATTTCATCCTGGGACGAATTTGAGTTCATCTGGTCAAAAAATTTCCAGAGAGCATTTCGTCCCGGCATGAATATGAATTTCATCTAAATGAAAATTTTTTAGAGGACATTTCATCCTAGGATGATTAACATTCATCCTGGATGATCAGGACTTAGAAAAAATTTCTTTAACTCCTGTTCGTTCCATTGTTGTTTAGAGGAGATAACTGACTTGATCGTCCCGTATGAACTATGTTCGTCCCGTACAATCAGTATAAATTGTTAAAGATCTCCTTAAGTGTGTCTGTGTTTATTTACTCAATTACAATCACTCCATCTAAAAACTTAATTCAAAGAAAAGTACAAGCTTCAATTCACAAAATCTCTCATGCTAAATTTGATTTGAAATATTCAATTGTTTGTAGTTTGATTTTCCTGAAATGTTAGTTCACACAAGAGCAAAAACAACTCTTCCATAAAGTTTTAGGATATATCAATACATAAAACAATAATACTTGGAATCATCAAAACTATACAAGTTGCAAGAATGTAAAACATGCAAATAGCAACTCTCTTAACAGAGATAATATTAAAATCTTCTCCAACTAGCCAAGGCACACTAATATTACTATGAAATTGAACAAGTTGCTCCCATAAAACTTTCCTAAAATAATGAGAAGAAGCATAATAAATAAAGAAAGCATAGCAGTCAGAATTAACAATATCTATATTACAATGTAAAACTTGAGTGAAATCTCCAACCACATCAATATGAATATGGTCCTTCCAAAGTACCCAAATCTTTTTAGAAACATTATTAATAACATATTTCAAACTCAAATATCTAGCCATGCCACTTAACTTAGAAGAAGAAATAAAAGGTTCTAATAAAACAAGAATATAAATATTATAAATGCAACATAAATTCCTAATACATAACTTTAAGGAGGGACACCCACTGTCCCTAACATTCTAAATGATAGTGTTAAACATAAAAAGTAGTTTTAATGACTATTATGTGATCAAGTGGTTCTAGGAGTTTGTAGAATAATGTCATTTTTTTCCTCCCTTTATTAGTTTGAAACTTAATATAACTAGTATCATTATCATCTTTAGCAAAACATTTAGTCATAATGTCCATATCCTCAATATCAATAAAGGCATCGCCAGGGTATTATGTGTTTAAGGAGAAATTACTGTCATTTTTCATACCTACTTGCCACTTATCCTGAGGAAGATCACCCTCTTAAAAAAAAACATCATCTCCTTCATAAGTTTTATTACTCAACTCATTTTCAACATTAGTCTCCACCACACTACTAATGCCGGCCACCTGATCATTCACAATAGTATGAGAGTGCAGTTCATTAGTATACTTAGCATTTAACCACCTCCATATCAGACAAATTTTGATTAATAACACAAGGACTAGAAGAAGAAGACGGCACATTATTTATATTAGAAGTGATAGCCAATGTTGGTTCATCCATGTTTTGAGAGTCTCAAGGTAAACTAGAGATAGGGTTGAGATAATCATTCTGACCAATAGGAAGATCAACACCATTAGAGGAAGTCAGTTAAATTTGAGTTATAGTAGGCTGTATAGTTTCCACAACATTATCCTGAACTTTAGAAATATTACCCTCAATAGTAATAGGAATCAGAATGACATTATCATGGTCAATTGAAAGCACCTCCTTTCCAATAAATTATTTGGAAGACTCTTTCTCCCTCTAAAGATGGGGATGAAGTTTATAAAACACTCATTGAAACTGTGACCATGCATCTTATAGTGAGAGGAAAAATAGGTAAATTTTTAAATTCCACTTTCTGGAAATAGACATTCAATTCAAATCCAATCCAAATCTCATAAGGATACTTTTTTGAGATATCATGCTCAACTAAAACACGGGCCACAGCATACAAGAAACAAAAGCCATCGCATGATCCATTTATAAGGGCCAACCCAAGAATCAAAGCTAAGCCAAAATAAATTTATGAGTTAAAAAAATGAAGCCTCATATTAGGGAATGAGATCCACATAAGTGTAATAAGAGATTCCTCACGGACATCAAAATCAGGTATCCATTTGAGCAATCTCATTTTGCAAGCATGAATATAGTAAGATCTTCATGAAAAAATACTACTATAATCCAAATCATTACTTAGTTGAATTGCAAGATGTCTTGAATCTAGTAAACCAATATGAAAGGATCTTGAAAGCTTCAGATTATCAAAGAACTTGTGAATAATATTCAGATTCAGATGCCTTAGATGAAATTTTCCAACTAAAGTGAGGGCAAAGGGAGCATCCAGTTGCAAAACAACTAAATCGTCAAACATTAAAGCCAAATAACCCTTAAATGAAGTGTACACAAATTGTAGTTTATAAGAAGAGGAAGAAGAGTTGGCATGGATGTCCTTAAAAGAACTAGACTTGCCATTAGGATATGCAAACGTTAGTCGGATAGATGATGATCGAGTCATCATCTCCCAAACTAGGAAAAGTTAAAAATTTGATAAAAATAAAGCATAAAATTAACACAGAAAAATGAGGAAAAAAACAAGGCCAAAAAATTTGAGAAACCACGCTAGGAGCGGCAGGAGAGAAACTTGAATGGAAGAAACCCCAGATCACTAGCAAATTATTAGAGAGCACTAGAGCACAGGTAATGAATAGTGACTCTAAAAATGTCTACGATTTCGGGGATTAGAGTTTAGTTTATAAGTATTAGGGTTTAGGGTTTATGGATTAGGTTTTTGGTTTTATTTTTTAGGTTTTCAATTTTAGGGTAAACAGTTTAGTAGGATTAGAGATAATAGTTTAGGATTTTTATTATATGGTTTAGGGTTTATTATTTAAAATATAGTTTTTAGGGTTTAGGGTTTGATTTTTATTTATAATTTGAGCATCAAGGTTTATATTTAGGTTTTAGGGTTTAGGGCTTAGTTTTTGGGGTTTAGGGTTTAGGGTTTAGGGTTAAAGATAAAAGCTTTGGGTTTAGGTTTTTTTTAGTTTAGGGTATAGGGATTCAACTTTAGTTTTATTGTTTAGGGTTTTAGGTTTATTTTTAGGGTTTAGGTTTTTTATCTTGGGTTTAGAGTTTAAGGTTAAAGGTTAGGATTTAAAGTTTGGAGGTTAGGGTTTGGATTTTTATATTAAATGTTTAGGTTTTGTAGATTAGGGCTTAGGATTTTCAATATATGGTTTTTTTTTTTTTTAGGTTTTGGGTTTAGGGATTAGAGTTTATGTTTTTCCCTTTATGATTTATGTTTCTTCTTTATAGTTTAGGGTTATTGATTTACTATTTATGGTTTAGAATACATGGATTAGTGTTTAGGTTTAGGGTTTAAGAGTTTATGGTTTAGGATTTAGGTTTAAGTTTAGAGATTTTTGTTTAGGGTTAAGGCTTTATTAGGGCTTTGGCTTTTTATTTATGATTTAGGTTTTGCATACTAGGGTTTTGGAATTTTAATTTATGGTTTTTCTTATTTTGGGCTACAAGTTTAGGGATTTTAATTTTCAGTTTATAGTTTAGGGTTTTTTTTTTTATCATAGTTTAAGGTTTTGGTTTTATTATTTACGGTAGAGGGTTTAGGGTTTAGGGATTAAAATTTATGGTTTAAGCTTAGGGTTAATGGTTTAGGTTTTATAGTTTAGGGTTAAGTTCTTAGGCTTTAGTCTTTAGGGTTTTTAGATTTAAGGCTAAACATAGGGTTTAAGGTTTAAGTTTAAGGATTTAGATTTTTATGTTTTGGTTTCACATTTTAGAGATTAGAGTTCAAGCTTTACAATTTTGGGTTGAGATTTAAGTGATTAGAGTTTAGGGTTTAGGTTTTATAATTTAGGGTTTAAGGTTTGTTATTATTGTTTTAAGCTTATGATTTATGTTTTTTTAGATTTAGTATATCAGGTTTGGATTTAGGGAATAGGATTTAGAGTTAAGAGTTTAAGTTTTATGCTTTATGATTTTAGGTTTTGGGCTTGGGATTAAGAATTTGGGTTTATAATTTAGGTTTTTTTAATTAAGGTTTGTGGTTTGTTTTTAGGGTTTAGGTTTTTAAGATTTAAAGTTTATGGGTTTATTGTTTAGGGTTTACGATTTAAGGTTTAGGGCTTAGGTATTTCTTTTAAAGTTTAGATTTAGCAGATTAGGGTTTTAAGACTATGGTATAGGGTTTACGATTTAGGGTTTTAATTTTATGGTTTAGGGTTTATGGTTTAAAATTTATGGTTTAGGATTTAGTGTTTAGGGATTAGGGTGGGTTTGTGGATTAGGGTTAGGATTTAGATTTTATAGTTTAGGGTTTATTGTTCAAGGTTAAAACTTAATGTCTAGGTTTTATAATTCAAGGTTTAAGGTTTCAGCTTTAGTGTTTAAGGTTTAGGTTTTCATAATTTAGGGTTTAGGTTAAAGAAATAGGGTTTTGGTTTGGGATTTTTATAATTAGTGATTTGGTTTTATGGAATAAGATTTAGGGTTAATAATTTATGACCTTTGAAATTAGGGTTTAAGATTTTTAGATTAGGGTTATGGTTTGTAGTTTAAGGTTTAGGTTTTTTGTTTATTGTTTAGGGTATAGGATTTAATATTTTGGGTTTGGGATTAGTGATTTAGGTCTAGGCTTTATTTTATAGGGTTTAGGTTTCTGGGTTTAGGTTTAGAGTTTATGGTTTAAGGATAGGGTTTAGGTTTTATAGTTTATGGTTTTGTGCATAGGCTTTATGGTTTTGGGTTTAGGATTTAAAGGTTCAAGTTTAAGGTATAGGTTTAGGATTTAGATTTTTATGTTTTAGGTTTTTGCTTTGTTGATAAGGGTTTTGTGAAAATAATTTTTGGTTTAGGCTTTGGGGATTAGAGTTTGGAGTTTAGGCTTTATTATTTAGGGTTTAGGGTTTGCTATTAAGGATTCGAGTTTATGATTTTGATTTTTGGATTTACAGTATAAAGTTCAATTTTAAGTTTAGGGTTTAAAATTTGGGATTAAGGTTTTGGGTTTATGATTTTAGTTTTGGGTTTAAGGTTTGTGTTTAAGATGTTGGATTTTGGGATTTTGGATTAGAGGTTTTTTTTTGGAAAACTCATGGAGGGGCCTACGCAACAACAACAACACAAGCCTTTGTCTCACTATATGAGGTTTACTACATGAATCCTTTTTCTCCATTGTGTTTTTTTAAAAGTAAAATTCTCAATTAAATCTAATAAGGAAATATCAATTCTAATATTCTCTAACCAAGTCTTTTTGGTTCTACCTTTACCTTACTTAACATAAGTCAAATCTAATACCTATACTTCCCTAACAGGGTCATCGGAAGGCCACTATTTTATATGATGAAACCATCTAAGCTGACTCTCTCTAATCTTATCTTCCACTAGAGCTACTCCATCCTTTTCACGTAGGGGCCTACGCATAAATTAAAAAAGAAATTAAAAAGTTCTTAAGGGGGACCTTCAGCTCACTACTGCTCAGAAGAGGTACAAAAAAGTAAAAGAAAAAAAATATGAACAAAATGTCCCCTCTAAGCAAATTGATAAAAAAATCTTAGGAACATTCTAAGGCGGCCAAGATCCAACACCCAAAAAAGAAAGACCCGAAAAGAAACATTGAGCATAATCTTTAAGCAAAAGGAAGAAAACTTGAGAACCAGATTGATATGGCACTTCATCTGCCAAAAGTAAAAGGTGTAACACAGAAGGATAATATAATAAAAAACCATAATAATATAACTAGATATAAGGTAAATTGTTAGCATTTTAATAAACATAATAACAAAAATCAGAGAACATATAATTGGGATGATTAGAATTAATTAAAATTGCAGTCTCCCTGAAACACCCTAAGCTAAAATAATTGATCACCAACCAAAAATATAAAATCACATTAGTGACATTAACATTGAAATTGGCATTAACCTAACAGCTGTAACCCAACAACTCTAGAACAAGACCCAAAACCTTCACTTGAACAAGAAAGATGGAAAAAACCCCAATATACCTAAAGCCCAAATTAACCACCAGGTCCAAGCAACACAACAATAGAACCCCTAAAAACAAAGAGAATCCACAAGGACGTAAAACCAAGGGATACCATAAATAAGACCAAGATTATAGTAAAAGAAAATAGTAGGAAGTAAAGGACCACTAGCAACAACGTTACTAATGGAAAACCAAACAACCAAACAACCACAACCACACTCACTAATTAAACCAACATATACAAAAATAATAAAACAAAATATTCCATATTTTCAAGAGAATGTTGAGGCTGATAATAACCAAATTCCTAAACAACTACAAAATACGTTGATAACCAGCCAGCAGACCCGAGAGTAGCCAACAAAATGCAGTGAAGAAAATAGCAGGTCCCTCATTCAAAACAAAATAAACCAACATCCCAATAGCTATACCACCAAGAATAAAGTAAATGTAAACCACACAGTGCGAGAAACCCAACAAAAGTGCTCCTAAAACACCATCATTTAAAAAACTAAATAATGCTCTAAGTATTTCTCTCATGATGAACCCTAGAACAAACCCAGTAATTAAAATACAGAAACCCCTTAAAAGAAAAAAAACTAGTACGTAGTACCAAGATCACTGAAGTGAATTGGGGCAATCAAGTTAAGGAATGTAGTATCTGTGAATCCATCATGAAGAAAACACATTTGCCTCTCAAATCTAAACACAAATGCACTCTAGCACATCAAAGAAACCATGCAAAGGATGTCATCATCAGAAGAGATAAAGGGGCCAAAAACTATATTGATTTCCAAAGGCTATAAAACTTTCAAATATTAATAGTCTATACCACTAGTCCTGCCACTTTATGGAATTTGACATTTGGACCTTCCCCAAGACCTTTGACTCGTAGTTGACTAGGGGTCAAAATGATCAAAATGTCCCTTAAGCATAAAATTTAAGTTTCCACCAAACTTGAATATGGTCCAGTCAAATTAAACCCTAAAATTTCCTCTAATGCATCCTAAATACCATTAGGATTGCATTACACTCAAACCCAAGCTCTGGGCCAACCTGGTTGACCAAGTTTACCTAGGTTGTACAAATAGCCCTGGGCCCACTCCACCCCAAAAAACCATATCTACTGGTCTCCATTGATCAAACCAAACATCTTAAGCTCAAACCTAGACCATAGGTCCACCTGGCTGACCAAGTCAACCTAGGTTGATCAAATCAACCTTTAAGATTTATTTATATAAAATTTAATTCCAAATGCATTCAAAACTTTATCAAATCAACCTTTAAACTTTAAGCTTTATTAATATAAAATTCATAGCCTTGACAGGTCCTAGTCATTAGTCAATCAAATCTAAGTGAAGTTAGCCAAGTTAACTCAAGAAATTTTGTCAAACCTCCATCTATATGCATGCATACTTCCAAACTCCAATATTTCAATATCAAAATCCTTGAGTCCATTCAACTAGTATCTAGCTACCACTTAGGTTCCACATCAGTCATAGTTGACTGTTTGACCAATCAAATGGTCAAATAAATGGCTAGGAGTGCTAGAGTGATGAAACTAGTCTTAGTGAGCTAATCCACTACATTTAAAATCCCTCCACTAATTCAAACCCTTCTCTAGAACCTTTTAAAAACTTTTAAATCAAGCTTAAGCTTTGGATTATCCCTAATCATCCCACATATGTATATAGGGAAAAAAATCCCTTTACATATCATATGTCATCTTGTCCTTTCTCCTACCTCTCACTAACCATTTAAGAAAGATGGCATGTATCTGGGGAAGTTCCCAAAATCATCTTGGCGGTCTAAACAACCTGGGAAAGATTAAATTGGGCAGACCTAAAATAAAGCTTATTATAATCCTAACACTCTATAACCATATTCAAGCTTTCCTAGCCAACTCCTATTTTATTTGTGCTCCCCACATAATTCCACACATATTCTAAGTCAAACTCCATCGTCAAAACCATGTTGGTGGTGAGCTTTCTGGAAAATCGAGGGCCAACTCTATCAAAGGCCTAAGGCAGTCAATCCAAAGTGTTTCAAACTATAGTTCCTTAAAAGAAAATTTTCATGAAAAAACTATAAGTTTAGAGAAATCAAAACAATAAAAAATTATTGGTTGCATTGAAGTAAAACCCTGAACCTAGTCTAGGATGATTAGGACTAATTAACTTTTCATTAAGTTCATATTAGACCGTCAAAAATATACCCCCTGTGATTTCTATTCATCTGTTAAATGTATGTTTAAAATTTCATAAAATATTATCACGTATTCCAAAAGAACGAGATGTTTTTTGATTAAGGGCTCTAATTTGAGTCATTTTAATATTGTACAAAATCTCAGTCATTAATTTCTTCATCAATGACCGAGATATAGTCGCTCCTTGATTCTTTCTGCCTGTGCTGAACTTTTGGTTTCCTGCATCTTTGGCTTGACTGCATTAGAATCACTCATTTAGAATAGCAAAAGATCCAACGGCTGAACAATAATGCTCACGTGTTTAAGTAAACCGCATCCACATAGTCGTTTCAACGATATTAATTATCAATTATTAAGTGCGGTGCTATAATTTATAATTAATGCACCACCGACAATAATTATTTTTCATTTTGGTACAACAAACCATAACATGCCACACATCTCTCCTACCATCGTTGTGATGCTTAGGATAACTCTATAGTTGATTGATAGCCATTTAATTTTAAATTATCAATATATTTTAATTCAAGTCAAGTGTTGTTATGTAAAAGTTAACTTTTGAGATGGGATGACAAACATTTAACTTGGAATACAAAGAGGAGAGGACATTCCTTAGGGGAGAGTTTCCTTCAATTTAGAGATTTAAGTTAGGGCAATTTCAATTATCTGAAGAGAAAAAATACAACCCTTTGAGTAGGAGTTTCTTTTCATTTAGATATCTAGACCCGATGAATCCTAGGAGCTCATAGAAGGATGAAGAAGTGAAGTCTGAGAAGAATCTCATTCTCAAAATCATTTGTGTCAATCTTAAGAGTAGAATCCAAGTTATTGTCAGTGGTACATGATCACTTTTAAATTCTACAGACCTTGGGTTATAATATTAAGTGGCACTTGCCACATGAACTTTACATTTATTTAATTAATTTAATTGATTTTATTTATGTTGATTGCACAGTAAAATATTGCATGTCCTTTTTATATTTCTTTCTTGCATGCCATTTTTGCTTTAGCCTAGAATTTTCGAGGATCGTGAGGGTACAAACAAAACTTTTTTACTATAATTAAATCAAAAAAATTTAATTTCATTTTATAAAGTAAGCTAACATTTTATAAAGTAAGTTCTAAAATTTTATAAAAACTTTAAGTTTTTATAAAGTAAGCTCAGGATTGCCATGGATTTTTCATGGATTCATTTTAAATACTTCTATTCCTTTTTAGGCACATCACCACCTGCTTGTTTTAATAGACCACTTGACCTATTAGGTTGTAGTTATGTCAAGAAGATGTTCTGCAATCTCTAGGGAAAAATTTATTTTTAAGCTAGATTTTAAAATGCTTTATACAAATTTATGCATTTATCAAGTGAACTAGCATGCATTATTTTTAAAGTGAATTTAAAGAGTCTAAATTTCTAATTACATTTTCTAAAGCATAATCACCCTACAATAAGTCAAGGGCCAATAAAAATATTTTTTGGACATTAGTCTCACTTCTCAAAAACATAAATAATAACATCCCTAAAACCCTTTCATAAGAGACTAGAATATGGTTTTGAAGATCCTAGGTGATTTGCTAGCTCCCCGATCTAGGCTAGGGTAAGTTTAGGTTTTGCACTAAATTAGTTATGTTCAGGATACTATCGTTCATAGCCCAATTTTGATTTATGATCTATGGAAGACCTAAAATTATAAGTTCTCTCCTTTCTTGGAATATAATCCTAACATTCTAATAAATATCACCCAAATAAAAAAAACTCTCTTAATCCAAAATTTAAAGCCCAACATGTAAGTTGGGTAGGAGTATTTTTAAAGTGTTTCAAAATCCCGAAACACCTCCAACCTTTTCTTTGACTTCCAAAAAGAAGAGTTCCAATTTTACCCATTACCATTTGAAATTTCAGCTTCAATCCTTTGATATCAATCCTTAAGAATTCTAGATAAATTTTCTATCATTATTTCAATCAAGAGTTTTTGTAAGAAACTCCAATTTTCTATGATATAATTAACTATGAGGGCTTACACTAATAGGAGATTTAGAACCAAGATCAATTTTAAAAGTCAAAATTTCAAAAAAAAAAAAAATTCAATTAACTTTCTTTGGGAAAATCAAAGTCGATGATGGTGATTATCATCATATTCAAATAATTAATAGTGAATAATATCTTCTTTCTTTGTGAAGATATATCATTTTATTGTGATAACTTTAATTATAAAATTAATGGTCCTTTATCCAGATTATCACAATCAAATACTAGAATGAACATCAATTTGACCCCTGAGGTCATATGTGGGTTTTCCCTAGATTTGGCTATGATGATCATGATGAGCCTCTAGTTTCATAATCTAAATCCATTAGGGAATAATAATAGTGCATCTCGAAGTTCATAATGACATGTCTAATTTCAAAAACCAAAATTCTACAAATTAAATTATCCTAAAGAGAATTAACCATTTCAAAACAACACTTTTTAAACAGACAGTCCTTGACAGCACTCACCACTGTAATGTTCACTATGTAGATGATGAGCCAATTGAAGCAGAGGGATGTCCAGCACCAGTACCAGTTTCAACACCAGCACCAATTTCAACACCACCACCTCTCCACTAATAGTATCAATATGATATGCTAATTCAGAGGTTTGAGCAATGGGAGGCTCATTTTGAAACCTACACAGTTGAGCAACAATAGTGTCCTGATAATGACATGGCTCGCTTTGATAACTATGTAGTACAATAACATCAACAACATGATAATGACATGGCTTGGTTTGGAGAGGAATTTGCTTCAATCCAATGATTCTTTTAACCACCACCACCACCTCCACCGTATCAAGATCCTTCATACTTTTAGTTTACTCTAAATTTTCATCTTTGTGTATGTATCATTTTTACTTATGTGCTTTGTGATGTTTGTGCTTCTCTTTGGCTTCTTTATTTAGCAATTTCCTCCTTTTTTGAGGTAAAAGGGTGAGTAGTTTGTTTTTTGTACATTGTACTCTACGTTGAAATGATTAATCAACTGTTTTTTTTTCTTTTTCATTTACAATTGTTATCCATTATTTTCTTTAAAAAAAAACAAATAAAAAAACCTACATATATTTGAATGATTCACCTAGTAAAGGGAGTTTAGGAAATAATAAAAATATATTTGAGATATTTACCAACAATGTTCTCCATCTTTTTTTTTTTTGAAGGGAGACGAACAAAAATTAGGACAGGAATTATCCACCAATTCCTTACCTTTTCCAGGAACAAAGATCAGAACCACCTTCTTGTTCAACAGTCCTCCCTCGTTGATAACCAACGGTCATTCCTTCAAGTTCTTAAAATTGTGATTAAAATTCTCAAGGACCTTCGATCCGCCATTGAAGACTACTTGAGCGTCCACAATCGAGACTACCAAACTCTTCCTGTAATTCTTCCAGGCATCCGATGGGAGAATTCTTTTATTCTCCATCGAATCCTACCGTCTCGTCAGAAGACCGGCTGAATGCCGGACAGCTCCGCCGCGAGAAAAAACAAGAACCGCCAAAAAGAAATTTGAAATCCTAGAGATTCTCTCACTAATTTCTCTCTCTCTCTAGATATTTTTTTCCTTAATGACAATTAACGAATCTGCCGCTCTTTAACAATGTTCTCCATCACAAAAGAAAAGATTGTTGCAAATTTTTACCCAAGTCTGGTAATTTGATGATAACAAATATTATTGGATTTCTTACTATGATATCTTCTATTAACTACTATTATTTCTTTTCTTCTTCTTCCTATGCACTAATATTTTTGGTCTATCATGCACTTGCAAGTTTGATTAACTCAAGATTAGGCAGACTAGGGTTAAGTATGTTGTGAAAAGTCTATATTTTTAATTCTTATATATATTTTACCCTTTCTTGAGTCAAATCATATATTTGGTCGACACTAAGCTTTATAACCATGCATACACACACTCAAGACAGTGTATTAGTGACAATATCAAAAGTTAGATTTTTTTGAACTAATCATATTATACAATCTATATCATACTATACAATCAGCTAATAAAAAAATAATTAAAATAGGTAATTATGATAAATAATGCAAGATGAACTAACCATATTTTATGATGTATATCGTACAGGAAGATTAGTTGAAATCAGGATCCTAGCCACCAATCATAATTTAGACAATATTTTGAAATTCAAATTTTATACTCATTAAATTTTATCATAGGTTTTATACTATATGATGTAATTCAATTTTACATAAATTTATCTTATGATTAGGGAAGGAATTTGGATTAATAGATCCAATCAAATCATATAAAATGATTTTACCAATCATACTGTATGACTTGATTCCTACATGGGATGATAATTTAATCTTCACCAATTATACATGATTGTAATCCAAGTTGTTTGAACTAATCATACTAGATGATGGTCAAAATCATCCTAGAAAGATTAGCTCAATGTTTGATTGAAAAAAGTGTTGGTTTAAAAAAAAAAAATTTCTTTGGGAAAGATTAATTTCTATAATTTTGAAATTGAACATATAATTCTGAATGATATATTACCTTGTAAAGTGAACATATCATTCCCTAATGGGTATGAATTTCAAAACTTTAAATTTATTTGGGTTATCATAATCAAGTCTAGAAAAGACAACATATGATCCTAGAGGGTCGAAAGGATGTTCAAACGTGTGTTTGACTATAATAATTTGGATAAGGGATCATTAATTTTATAATTAAACTTACAATAGTAATTGATATATCTCTCTGAGGAAAGAAGATATGATTCACTATTGTCATTTGAGAATGATAATAATAATCATTGATTTTGAATTTTCCAAAGAGAAATAATTGAGGGTTTTGAAAACTTAATTTTTAAAAAGTTAGATCTAGGTTTCTAAATCTCATATGAGCACAAGTACTCATAGTTAATTACATTTTAGGGAAACTAAAGTTTTCCCAAGAAAAACTCTGGACTAAAATGGTGGTAAAAGTTTTATTTAAGATTTCAAAGCTGGGTGTCAAAGGAGGTAAGGATTGGAATTTTCAATTATGAATGGATCAAATTTGAACACTTATTTCTAGAGGTCAAAGGAGGAAGGGTAGGGGGAACCTGGGATTCTAAAAAACTTTAGAAGTGCCCCACTCTATCCTAAGTGTGGGCTTGAATTTGATTGAAAGAGATTTAGGTTTGAGTGATCGATATTATTAGATTTTTTGAATTTAATTCCCAGAGGTTGAGGTCTTATAGCCTGAGCTTGCCTCATGACCTAAGTCTAAATTGGGTACTAAAAAGTAACTCGAACCTAACTAATGTAATGTAAATCTGGACTTACCCTGACCTGGATTGCGGAGCCAGCTAAACCACATAGACGCTTTGAAACCATGAGTCTGATCTTTTTTTGCAAGATTGGTGGGGACGTTATATTAAGTTAAGTTTAAGGAAAGTGGGGCCGACATCTAGAGCATATCCTAATTGGCCCATTAACTTATGTTTGGTATTTCATGCCTAAATTAAATGTAATAAAAGTTTTAGACAAATCTAAATTTATTTCTAATGCAACACATTTTTGTTGACTCGATTAAATGCTTAAATCAAATATGAAATAGTTTTTGAAAAAGGCTTAAAAATATATTTTTTCCTAAAGAATGCAGATTCCCCTTGATAGTTCTACACCCTCATAGGCTAGGTGGTCTGTGAAAACCTTCAAGCGGGGAGGTGCCTAACAAAAGGAAAGAAAGTGTAGCAATTATGCATATGAGAACTCCCAGTAGTCTTTAGCTTAATTCCAAAAATGATAGAGTTTTTATGATATCTTAACTTTTTTTATTATTTTTTTATGTAGAAAAAGTTTATTCGTACCCTCATGAGCCTTCGATTAGATTCTAGGATAAAATAAAGATTGACATGGAAAAGCGCCAAAAAACTAATGAAAGTATACAATCCTATGTCACAATCAAAACACATCAATCAATTAATTAATTAAATTTATTAAATAAATTCAAAGTTCATGTGGTAAGTTCCACATAATATTATAACCTAGAATTGTAGAAAAGTAAAATGGTCGGGTGCCACTAACAACATGCCCGGATTTCAAATCTTAAGACTCAAATGACTTTAAGAATTGGGATTCTTCTCATCCTCCACTTCTTCATCCTTCTGTGACTCCTTGGATCGACGGGTCTGGATATCCAATTGAAAAGAAACTCTCCCTCAAAAAAGGTGTTATATTTTCTCTTTAGATATTTCAAAATCATCCTAATTCTAATTTCCAAATAGAGAGGGACTCTTTATTGTGACTCGAACTCACAAGTTTTATATTTTTGATGATAAAAAACTTCTTTATATATCATAATATTATTCATTCTATATTTATTTGTGTGTATACTAATATTTCAGGAATACCATGCAACGTCAAATAAAATCAGAGCTCAAGATTGGGTTGAATAATGTTATACTATAATAGGTCTGTAATATTCATTGATGTAATTTTGATTTCTTGAGTCAATTCCTATAAGGGAGTTTTCTTTCTTGGTGACCATGCATACACACACTCAGGGGAGTAAGATCTAGTTATAACCAGAAGTTCAAGTTTTGAACTAATCGTACTGGATGATTTTGGATCATCTAGGACGATCTAATATGATCTTGGAAAATAGCTGCCAATGATAATTTAGGCAAAGATTTAAGTTTCAATTTGTGTTCTAATTATCTTGAATGATCTAGATCATCCTAGACGATAAATATAAATCATGCCTAAATTGATCATGTGATTAGGGGATTAATTATGGTTAAAATTTTCAATCAGATCATCCTAGACAATCTGCATATCGTATAATATTTATAGACTTACTTAATTTTCCTAAATCATGCAAAAAGAAATACCATAATTTTTCGTCTAATCATCCAGGATGATCCATAATTTCATCTCAGACGATCTGTAGAAATTTGTATTGATCGTCCTAGACTATCCTAATATCATTCAGGATTATCAGGTCAAGTTTTGCACATCATACTGGATGATACTGTGATCGTTCAGGATAAGTTTTGGTGCTAAAATTGAGTTTTTAGGGTGTTCTATAGCCCTCTTTTTAAGCACATCATACAGGATGATCCTAAGATTGTCTTAGACGATAGTTGGTGCTGGAATTGAGTTTTAGGGTTTTCTGAAACCCTCTTTTTAAGAACATCGTATGAGATAATCTTACGATCATCCTGGATGATTTTTTCCACCAAGATTAATTTTTTGGGTTTTTCAAAGTCCTCTATTTAAGCTTTATATAAGTACTTGATAAGTGTATTTGATAGCCATTGAAGCTTCGTTATTTTGGAGAAAACTTGAAGAGATAATTTGAAAGGGATGTTGCAAATTCAGTTTCATGGATTAAGTTTTGATGATTAGGAAACACTCTTGCTTATTTTCGTCTGCCTTTTACTACTGACATTTTTAGGATTCAAAGATCGGATGGAATATGGAATCAGCTCAAGATTGGGTAGATTAGGGTTGAGTCAGTCTGTAATTTTCTTTTTTCCTTTTCTTGAGTCAATTGTAAATGCTTGAAGTGACTGATGTTAAGTAACCCTACACACACACACACACTTGAGAGATTTAGAATTTCTATTTTTACTCCAATCGTCCCGGATGATATTTATATCATCCTGGACGATCGAGTTCAAGCAGAAGTTCTACTCAGGATTTCTTAGTTAAGGCAGCCGTAACTAACTGATAGTCCTGGATGATACATTTATCGGACAGGACAATATGCTCAAAATATAAAGAAATAGCCGCCATGATCAATTTAAGTATTATGTATTTTTGGAAATCAGCCAGGATTATCGTGAGATCGACCTGGATGATATTACACTAATATGCCTAAATTGATCCAGCAATCAAGGAAGCAATTTAGGATGAATTAATACGATCACATCATCCTAAACGATCATGGGATCGGTCGGGATGATATATTAAAAAATCCTTAGTAGCTCCTAGACGATAAATATTGGCCAGCACAAATAAAGGGTGATGTTCTGGCCGATCAGGATTAGACAGCTCGAATTCAGGGCGATGCTATGGACAATTTTCCTCTGATTCGAACTGATCATCCGGGACGATCGTGAGATCGGTCAGGATGATCAAGCCAATTTTCAATCGTCTAGTTCATTTTCAGAGAGGTGTTCTGGCCGATCATCTGTGTTTTGAACTGATCGTACAGGATGATATTATTATCGTCCTGGATGATATTATTATCATCTTGGACGATAAAGTTGGCAACTTGCATTTATTGAGCTCTTTTGAAGCTCTTCTATTTAAGAGCTATTGTTCAACATTTTTGAAAATCTTTTGGATGCTGTCTTGACCTGATAAAACCTAAAGGAGAGAGAGAGGATCTTGTGAGGGGGAGCTTGTGAGGGAGTTCACAAGGGTTGCTACTTCTTCTTCCCTAGATTCTCTTATCCTTGGAAGGGTTGGGAGAGGTAAGCTTCAGTGATCGATCGAGGTTCTCTGCCTGCTTTAGGAGGAAGCAAAATGAGTGGGGTTCTTTGCCTTGCCAGGAGTGGAAAAAGGAGGTGTTTTATAAGGGCTTCTCCGCCTAGCTGTGGTGGCTAAAGGAGAGTCACGTTGGTAGTGCAATACTCGTAAGGTGCCTCCGGGGAGTGGACGTAAGTCAAGTTGACCGAACCACTATAAACCCTTGTGTTCTTTTTACTTCTTTCGCATTTTAATTTTTTGCACTTATTTTCTATGGTGACTTTGGTTTGTGATATTTGTTCTTGGTTTTAAAGAATTTTTTAAATTACCAATTCCCCCCCCCCCTCTTGGTTAGCCTCTGGATTTGTTCATAGGGCCTAACATCCCTAACGAACTTTCAAGTGGTATCAGAGCGAGATTCATAAAAACTGAGTTTAAAAACTTTTTGAATTTTGATCCATGGCTAACTTTGAGAATCAAAATACAACTGAAGGATATTCTATCACATGACCTCCTTTTTTTGACAACCTTTCTTTTGATTTTTGGAAAACCCACATGTCTACTTTTTTACATTCAACTGACTATCGCATGTGGATGCTTATTAAAGAAGGATATTCTCCACCTTCTTGTGAAATTAACAGAATAAAAATTGAAGTTGCTTTTACTAAATGGACTTTCGATGAAAGAGAGTTAGCTCAATTGAATGCGAAGTGTTTGAACTATTTTTTCTGTGCTTCAAAGTCTGAGGATTACATGCGTGTTTCTACTCGCTCTACTAGAAAAGAGATTTGGATTAAGTTGTGCATTACTTATGAAGGAACCAATAAAGTAAAATAATCTTGTTTGGATATTCTCTTGCATGAATACGAACTTTTTTGTATGAAACATTCTGAAACATGATATGTATACAAGGTTCACTTGGACTAGATTTCTTTCTCATAAAAATGAGTATTTTGAGGAGTTTAGAATATTTTCTACTTGGATTCAGAAAAGGCTAGGTTGTGAGATCTTGACCATTCATAGTGACCATGGGGGAGAGTTTGAGAATGAAAAATTAGGATATTTTTGTGAGGACAAGGGGATTAGGCACAACTTCTCAGCTCCTACGACCCCTCAGCAGAACGGGGTTGCTAAAAGGAAGAACCGGACATTAGTGAAAGCTGCTAGAGCCATGCTTGTTGAGTACTCACTTCTAAAATACTTTTGGGCTAAAGCGGTTAATACAGCTTGTTATGTGTTGAATAGGGTGAATGCTAGAGCCAAACAAGATAAGACACCCTATGAGATCCTTAAGGGTAGGACACCCAATCTTTCCCACCTTCATGTCTTTGGTTGTAAGGTTTTCATTCACAATAATGGGAAGTCTCACTTGGGCAAATTTGATCCTAAATCTGATGAAGGAGTGTTCTTGGGATATTCTAGTGTTGGGAAGTCTTTTAGGGTGTTTAACAAGAGGACATTGATTGTGAAAGAGACTACACATGTAGTATTTGATGATTCTGATCCTAAAAAGCCTGGAGTTGAGGATGATTATGATGTTGGAGAGATTACCACTAGAGTAGAAAATTTGGTGAAGGGAGTAGGTCATCAAAGCATTGAAGGAGTAGGAGAAGTCACCCAAGGAGTAGAAAATATAGATATCGAGGAAAGGGTTGGACCTTCTCACACCTTGCCAAGAGATTGGAGATACTCTATAAGTCACCCCAAGGATTTGATCCTTGGAGACCCTTCTGATGGAGTTAAGACTAGACATGGACTTAGGAAGGAGGTGAACCACTCTGCCTTTATCTCAATGACTGAACCCACCAACATAAACCAAGCCCTTACTGATGTGTTTTGGATTTTAGCCATGCAAGAGAAGTTGAATTAGTTTGCTAGGAATGATGTTTGGGAGCTTATAGAAAGACTAAAGGGACAAAGTGTAGTTGGAACAAAGTGGGTCTTTAAGAACAAGGTGAATGATTCTGGAGTGGTGGTTAGGAATAAAGCAAGATTAGTGGCTAAGGGGTATAACCAAATAGAAGGGATAGACTTTGAGGAGACTTTTGCCCCTGTAGCTAGATTGGAAGCCATTAGAGTGATATTAGCCTTTGCCTATTATAAAGTATTTAAGCTTTTTCAAATGGATGTTTTGAGTGCATTTTTAAATGGGGAATTAAATAAGGATGTGTTTGTAGAACAACCCTAGGATTTGAGAGCTCCTAATGTCCAAATCATATTTTTAAATTAAAAAAAGGCTTTGTATGGGTTAAAACAGGCACCAAGATCTTGGTATGAGAGGCTTAGCACATTTTTACTAGAAAGGGAGTTTGTTAAGGGGAGCGTAGACACCACCCTTTTTCTTAGGAAAGTTAGAGATGATTTACTCATTATTCAGATTTATGTGGATGATATACTTTTTGGATCTTCTAATAAAAAACTTTGTGATGAGTTCTTTAAAATAATGAGTAGAGAGTTTGAGATGAGTTTGATGGGAGATTTGTCCTAATTTTTGGGGTTTAGCATAAAACAATTAGATGATGGAACCTTTCTAAATCAAACAAAATACATTAAGGATATTTTGAAGAAGTATGAGATGGATAAAGCTAAGCCAATTAATAGTCCCATGACTTCTAGTGTTCCGTTGGATAACGACCCAAGTGGTAAGTCTGTTGATTAGAAGATGTATAGAGGTATGATTAGATCCTTACTTTACCTGACTGCTAGCCTACCTAATATTATGTTTAGTGTTTGCCTTTGTGCTAAGTTTCAAGCTAACCCGAAGGAATCCCACCTGACTGCAGTTAAGAGAATTTTTAGATACTTTTTGGGGACCCAAAGCTTAGGGATTTGGTATCCGAGGCACAACACTTCTTTTGAGATTATTAGATTTTTTACTCTGATTTTGTAGGATGCAAGGTGGATAGAAAAAGCACTTCAGGAACTTGTCAACTCATAAGACAATCTTTGGTCTCATGGTCTAGTAGAAAGCAAAACTTGGTTGCACTTTCCACTGCTGAAGCTGAGTATATTGCTCTTGGAAGTTGTGTGGCCCTAGTCCTTTGATTTAAACAACAGGTATTGGATTTAGGATTACCTGTAGGCACCATCTCAATCTTTTGTGACAACACTAATGCCATATGCATATCTAAGAATCCTATCCAACATTCAAGGACTAAGAACATTGACATTAGGCATCACTTTATTAGAAATCATGTGAATAAGGGAGACATTGATTTAAACCATGTGACAACTAAAAATAACCTGGCTGACATCTTTACTAAACCACTGGCCTTTGACACTTTCAGCTCTTTAAGGATCAGATTGGGTGTGATTGACATAAATGCATGAACTTGATCTTTTACTTACTTTCTTTTGCTTTTGATTATTTCTTTTATTTTCTTTTCATTTTGCTCTTTGATTTACTTTTAGTTTTTGTTTCATTTGTTTTACTTTATTTTTTCTTGAATTTGTTTTTCAAAATCATCGCTGAAATGATATAGTATGCCTTGTCCTTGCTTTTGAAAATTTGTAGTCAATGTATTACATCTCTTAATCTATTAGATGGTAAAAATATACCGTTGATTGTGTCTCTTTATCTAACCTATTTTAGTGGAACAGTTTTCTTTTCTAATCAAAAATCTATTTCAATTTAATTGTGTATGAAATGAAGATCTTTTCTAACCTTGCTAATGCAAATCTATCTTAAATTTATAATGATTAAAGTCTTTTTGTCACATCAAGATTCCTCTTTACTATTGGCATTGGTTATTGATTCTGTTTTGTGAATAGTTCATCTCTATGTTAGAGAGAGAGCTCCTATTCTCTAATATCTAGAAGATATACTCACAACTAAGGATCCTTTTTTAAGAGATTATAAAAGAAAATGGAGCTTGCAAAAATAAAAAAATTGGCCAACGATGCCAACAAAAAATGCACAATGACGCCAAATTGAAAAAAAATATATATCAAAAAGCAAAAGATGCACAAAGCGTCAATCAATTGACAAGAGGCATAAAATGAGCCCACCAAAAGCAAGCCCTCTTCTCCTTTCAAATCATTTAAAACTTAGAAGATTTCATGTATGAAAGGGTTGATTTTGAGTGTTTTGCGATTGTGACAAATTTACTTTGGTACATTATTCTATAAGATATTTTTTCTGAAACCAAGTGATGAATGGATCTTTTTTCATATCCAATTAAATTCTTGAGTTAGATCATTGATTTCAAAGATGATTCTACCCTAAAAGAAAGTCCGAGCTAAGGGTAACCATGATCGGATATTATACTGTTTTAAGGATTTTTCGGATGTTGATTCATTAGCTTACAAATTTTTTAAAATCAATCACATTGAATACTACATCAAGTTCATGCCTTGTTTTAAAAAAAAATGTTTACTTTGTCTCCTCCTCATTTTTGAGATGTCAAAAGGGGGAGAGGAGTCCTTTATATGCTTGCACTTTTAATTCCATGTTTTATACTACTATTTTTGAAATAATTGTCAAAGTGTTTGCCATCATCAAAAAGGGGGAGATTGTTGCAAATTCGGTTTCATGGATTATATTTTGATGATTAGCAAACACTCCTGCTTCTTTTAGACTATCTTTTATTACTGATATTTTCAGGATTCAAAGATCAGACGGAAAATGGAATCAGCTCAAGATTGGGTAGATTAGGGTTGAGTCAGTCTGTAATTTTCTTTCTTCATTTTCTTGAGCAATTGTAAATGTTTGAAGTGACTGATGTTAAGTAACCCTACACACACACACTTGAGAGATTTAGAATTTCTATTTTTACTCCCATCGTCCCAGACGATATTTATATCTTCCTGGATGATCGAGTTCAAAATATAAGTTCTACTCAGGATTTCTTAGTTAAGGCAGCCGTAATTAACTGATCGTCCTGGATGATACATTTATCGGACAGGATGATATGCTCAAAAAAGAAAGAAATAGCCACCATGATCAATTTAAGTATTATATATTTTTGGAAATCGGCCAGGACGATCGTGAAATCGGCCTGGACAATATTGCACATTTATGCCTAAATTGATCCAGCAATCATGGAAGAAATTAAGGATGAATTAATATGATCACATCGTCCTGGATGATCGTGGGATCAACCAGGATGATATATTCAAAAATCCATAGTAGCTCCTGGACAATAAATATCGGCCAGCAAAAATTCAGGGCAATGTTCTGGCCGATCAGGATCGGACAGCTCGAATTTAGGGCGATCCTCTGGATGATTTTCCTCTGATTTGAAATGATCTTCGGGATGATCGTGAGATCGGCTGGGATGATCAAGCCAACTTTCAATCATCCAATTCATTTTTAGAGCGGTGTTCTGGCCGATCATCTGTATTTTGAACTTATCGTACATGACAATATTATTATCATCCTAGACGATAAAGTCGATAACTTGCATTTATTGAGCTCCTTTGAAGCCCTTCTATTTAAGATCTATTATTCAACATTTTTGAACTTCTTTTGGCTGCTGTCTTGACCTGAGAAAACCTAAAGGAGAGAGAGAGAGGGAGAGAGAGAGAGAGGATCTTGTGAGGGGGAGCTTATGAGGGAGTTCATAAGGGTTGCTCCAAGCATTGTTCCACTTCTTCTTCCCTAGAGTCTCTTATCCTTGGAAGGGTTGAGAGAGGTAAGCTTCAACGATCGATCGAGGTTTTCTTCTTGCTTCAGGAGGAAGTAAAAGTAGTGGGGTTCTCTGCCTTGCCAGGGGTGGAAAAAAGCAGGTGTTTTATAAGGGCTTCTCCGCCTAGCTATGGGGGCTAAAGGAGAGTCACGTTGGTAGTGCAATACTCGAAGGGCGCCTCTGGGGAATGGAAGTAGGTCAAGTTGATCAAACCACTATAAACCCTTGTGTTATTTTTACTGCTTACGCACTTTAATTTTCTGTACTTATTTTTTGTGCTGACTTTGGTTTGTGATATTTGTTCTTGGTTTTAAAGAATTTTTTAAAATACCAATTTACCCCCCCCCCCTCTTGGTTAGACCCCCCCCCCCCCCCCCCTCTTGGTTAGCCTCAGGTCTAGTTCATAGGGCCTAACATCCCTAACGAACTTTCAAGGGAGAGAGGAAAGGGTGAAGTTTGAGGGAGGGAGAAGATCCTTGGAGGGGGTTTCAAGGGAGTGTGGAGGGAGTATCACATGGTTGCTCCACAAGCTTGCACCTTAGTACTATCAGCTTCAAGATTCTTCTTGAGGGAAATTTTGGGAAGAAGAAGATCTCTTTGGTGTCAAAGGACCCATCTACTTCGCCGCACCGGGGAAGGTTGAAGTGATTTTGTAAGGGATTCTCTGCCTAGTTGTGGGGGCTAAATGAGAGTCACTAAAGGTTTAGTGCAATACTCAGAGGGTGCCTCTGGGGAGTGAATGTAGATCAAGTTGGACCGAACCACTATAAATCTGGTATGTTCTTTCCTTTATTATTTCTATACTTTATTTTTATTATGATTAACTACTTGGGTGAAATCTCATATTAATCTTTTTATTATTGATTTATTTTGTTTCTGCTTCAAGATATAAAAAGATTTTTCTTTTTTTAAAGGAGTTTTAAATATCTAATTCACCCCCCTCTTAGTTTGCCTTGAGACTTGTTCACAAGGGCTTAACATCCCTAACAAACTTTCACTCTCCCATAAGGGATGTCCCTTCCTCTTTGGATTCTAAATTAGATGTTTAAATCCCATTTCAAATTGTCACTTTAAATTATAACTCATTTATATCAAATAACATTTGAATGAAATGTAAAATATAGACTCAACAACTTGTAGGGTTATCCTAAACAATTATAATCAAATCATCTCAAGCAGTTAGTACATTGAATTTGAAAAAGCTCAAATCATAGCCATGCTTAACCATGCTATTTTAATTTAAAGGGGACTTATGCATTCTGAATCCTTGCATAAAATATTATTAATTTAAAGCTTAATTTATCCCCCCCCTTTAATTTCAATGCCCTATATGAGCATGACCACCTATATAAGATTAAACTAGTATAAATCACCCCTAACCTAAGGGTATATATAACACATAATCAATCATGTCATAGAGTGCATAAAGTAAGTAGACAATCAATCAATCAAAACTAGCAACCAGTAACATCTGAGTAAATAGTTTGGATTTCATGGAATTTTCAAATTTACTTCTTCGCAAGAGTTTTAGAGAACTCATGGCGACGGATGTTCGCCAACAACATATGGCCGATAAACCTCAAGGCAATCATCGCTCTTCTTCAAGGGCTCCGATTTCTTCATCTCCTCCATTTCCTTCATCACCGCTAGCATTCAGAGATGAAAACTCTAGGATTAATCAAATCATTAAACCTAAGGGAAAAATTAGTATGTCCCTAGTTATTAATGAAGGTGATTTTTTTCAAAGAAAGAATTGGAAGTGATTGGTAAAGGAAAGAATGTAATAGTTGAAGAATAGTTTAAGTTGTTCAAATCTGGTGTAGCATTGATTCCAAAGGAAGGGTTTGAGGCCTCCCCTTCCTCGAGACCACTGATTGAGAAAAAAATTCTAGGTAATGGTATTTTTTATCGCAGGAAGATGGATATACTAATTCTGAGCTCCGTTGAAGTTTTCAGTCCAAAGGAAGGAAATGTAACAGGGAAGCTGGAGGAGATTTCAAATATTGTGGAAAAGCTTCAGGAGCCTATATTGTAGACAAAAATGCTTTTTTTTTATCCGATAATGGTCATAAATAATGAATCTACTGAGCTGGGTGATTTTGTAGAGGTTGCTCCGATTCCTGTTTGAAATTTTGTTGCAACTCAAACAAATGTATGGAAGAAAAAAGAAAACATTAAAGTTTTATAATTACAATTAAGTAATTTCTTAGCTGAAGATGGAATGACTATTAGATTGCATCAGCTAAATGAAATGGAAAATGCAAACAAGATTATCAACTCACTGGTAATCAAAATTTTTGGAGGAGATGCCCCATTATCGGTGATCAGTTTAAAACTCAAGAGATAATGGTCACAATATGGAAAGTTCCACCTCACTATGCTTGGCATGGGTGGGTGCTTTGCTCTTTTTTTGAACCAGAGCAAATGGAATCTGTTTTGTCAAATGAACAAATAATTGGGATGGATAAATGGTCCCAAAGTTTCTCACATACTTCACCTAAAGGGTTGATAGCTCCAATTTGGATCAAGTTACCAAATCTTCAGCTGCATTATTGGGACAATATAAACATTTGTAGAATTACATCAATGGTTGGAAAACCATATTTATTTGATGGGAACATTTTTCAATGGGGAAGAAGAGAGTTCAGAATGGTTTGTGTTTGAATTAAGCTTGATACAAAGTTACCATTTGATGTTTGGGTGGAAGGTAGTTCTGGAAATTCTATCAGAAGATAGAATACGAATGTATTCCCAACTTTTCTTTCAAATGAGGATTGATTGGACACAACAAAGATGTTTGCAGAGAAGGTGAATTAGCAACCAAACTTCAAGAGAAGACAGCTTCTTCTGAAATCCCAGATGCAGTGAAAGAAATCCAAATTATTATTGGTGATGGTGAGAGGAATGATGCATCAGTCTATGGTCCATGGTTGGTTGTAAACTGTGGAAGAAAGATGGTTAATTAAAAGCAATTTTAAAAAAGTTATTCAACGTTCCTTGAATAAAGCTGTGTGGAAAAGAACAGATGTAAGGAAAACCATTGCTAAAGAATCAATTGTAGAAGAAGACGTTATTCTGGTTAGAAAGATTGGAACTGATACATCCAAAGCTAGTGATGTTCCTATTTCTAATATTCTTGACCCTGAAGTAAATGGTGTTTAATCATCTTGGGATATCAATAATGTTTCTCCTAAGGAATTTGTACCAGATATAAGGGAGAGCATTATCATTCTAATAACTAAAAATAGATACAATATACTAAGTTATCCAGTTGAAGATGGTGAAATTATTCAGAATAAAGTAGATGACATGTTGATTATGGAAGGACCACCTAACAAGAATAAAGCTAAAATTTTGATCCATAATGCAGATTCAATGGTTTGATGAAAAGAAGTCTGGCTGGCTGGCATTGTGTTCACTCTTTACTCACATGTTTCATCCTTATTTTTATGTTTATATTTAGTCTGGGTAGAGGGATTTGGGTGTATGCCTCGTTTGTGATTCAGGAAGATGTTTTTTTTTTGTTTGGCTAGATCCAGATGTGGCTTCCCAAATTCTAGAATGATTGCTTGTTTGGGTTTAGTTTATTTCATTTGTATATTGATTCTCAGGTGGTTATTTTCTTAATCTGGATGGATATTGGCGATATATGTTATGTGTTTTGGGAATTCTTCTGGATGGATGATTTAAATGAGGCCTAGGGTTCCTATCTTGATCTACTACAATTTTTTGAAAATCTAGGGGATTTTTTTGTGGTTTTTAATCTGTTATACTATCCTATATGGTGGCAGCAGGCTGATTGTTGGCATAATATTACCATTTTTAACATATATTGGATTTCTGTTTGGGAGTGGGCTTTGGATTATATTGTGTTTAATTTGAACAGCTTTCTTATGCTTTCTGTTTGTATGTTTTTCTTTGTAGGCTCCTTGGGTGGATGCAGATTGACAATCTCTCTTTGGACACTCAAAACAATTTTGCTCTAGATGGTTCAACTTGTTTCTTACAGGAATTTCATGCTAAATTTTTATCTTGTGAGATTCCTCTTTTGGGTGTTGTCCTCTTGCAGCCCTAGGTTATTATTAGGATTTTTTGTAACTAGTAGATCAAGGAACCACCAGCTTTTAGGTTTTATTTTAATTTTGATTGTAGCTCTTCTAAGAATTAGTAAGCTGGAGGTTCTTTTTAAGGACCTTGTAACCATTTTTTTTTATATTAACGCGTAGGCCCCACAGTTGGTTTTAACCAAAAAAAAAGGTTCGATGAAAAGATGATGATTCCAATCTTGTTAAAAAGAAGAAGTCAAAATAATTGAAGGACCTTGGGCCAATCAGTACCAACCCGAGGAGTAGAAGAATGGAGATTGAAATGAAAGGTATGTTAGGGAGTTCTTCCCCTCTCCTACATTAATTAATTTTTTAGCATTCTGGAATTATAGAGGAGCAAGAAAGAAAGGTGCTTCTCTATTCCTTAAAGAGTTTGTTAAATTGCATAGAGTTCTCTTTTGGGGGTTGTTAGAGACTAAATTGTCTTCCTTGGATATAAAAGATGTCAAGTTGCTTATTGGTGATGGTTGGGATTATGTTATGAAGCCTTTGAATGGGTTATCAGGTGGTATTATAGTCTTATGGAATTCTCATTTGGCTGATTTTTCGTTGGTTGATTCTTCTTCACAATCTATCATTGGAGATCTATCAATTATCAATAAAGGTAAATGGAGGGTTGCTACGGTATATGGAAATAAAGACATGTATAAAAGGAGAGAACTTTGGGATATTTTGGAATCGCACTCTTCAGAATAGTATCCTAGGGTGGTGGGGTGGAGATTTCAATTGTCTCACTTCCAGGGAAGACAAGAGAGGGGGGAAATATTTCAATTTTCTCATATTTTGGAAAGATAGGACAGATGCTTCCTTAACTCTATGGCTTTAAACTCTTCTTCTCATTTAGTTGTTATGCACCTTGCTAGAATAACTTTCAATCGTTGTCCAATTATTCTTAACTTCCTTGATTTTAAACCATCCTCTAAGAAGATCATTAAATTCGAGGATAAATGGGCATCATATCCAGCTTTTTAATATGCAGTAAAGAAGGAGTGGAACAAATCTTATTTGGGCTGTCACTCTCAAATATTGAATTCAAAGTTTAAAATAGCGTTATAATCTCTTTTCTTCTTGAGTAAAGCTAAGTTGAAAATTTTGAACCTTCTGAAAGAGAGATTGATGGAAGATATTTTGAAATTATAAACAAAGGAATCAAATATGGGATGGATAATGGAAGAAGAATGTTGGATATTGAAAGCTAAGGTGAATGAGCACAATTCTACTATGGCTCGGCTGAATGCATGGTGGAATCAAAGAGCAAAGGTCAAATGGATGGTTGATGGTGATGATAATTTAAAGTTTTTCCATTCATTTGCTAGTGCAAGGAGGAGTTTGAATAATATTGTTAAGATAAAGGATGATAATGGGAATGTGTTCGAAGTGTTGGATCCAATTGAAGAAGTCCTTCAGCTTTTCATCCAAAAATGGAGACAAAGGAAGTGTACATCGAAAGGCTGTCCTTTGCTGAGGAATGCTTTGAATGATGATGATAAAATACTGCTAGCAAGGGAGTTATCGGTGGAGGAGATTGAGGTAGTTCTAAATATATTGTTTGGTAACATTGCCCCTGATTGTGTTGGCATTTCTTATTCATTTATCAAAGCATATTAGAACATCATCAAAGTTGATTTTGTGAATGCAATTAATCAATTTCTTTATCATGGTGAGATGGATAAATCTTGGAAGGACACTTTAATAGTTATCATTCCTAATATTTCAAATCCTTTGCTTCCTTCAAATTTTAGACCTATTAGCTTGTTCAATTCGGTATACAAGGTGGAGGCAAAAGTTATTTTGAACAGGTTAATTTCAGTTATTCCTAAACTCATCTTGGAGGAGTAGGTGGCTTTCATAAAAGGCAGATCTATCTTGGATCATGTGTTAGTTGCTCAGGAGGTGTTCCACAAATTCATGTATTCTAAATCATCCAAAGGGCTTGTATCATTTAAAATCGATATGGAGCAAGCATATGACTCAATCAGTTGGGTTACTCTTAAAGGTGTCTTAAATTATTTTGAATTCCCTGATATGTTCTCAAAGCTCATTTTGGAATGTGTGGTAGAACCAAGTTTTATTTGATTATTAATGTTAAACTATCTGAATGGATAGAAGCTAAGAGTCTCTTCCATCAGGGTTGCCCCTTATCACCTCTTCTTTTCATACGTTGTTCTCAACTTCTTTCTAATACTTTTGCTCAAACTTCTATTAGGATTAGAATTTGCACGAATGGTCCACGGATATAACACTTATTATATGCAGATGATGTGATGATTTTCTATGAAGCTAATAAGAAGGTGGAAATTGAGATCAAGGGCATTCTTTCCAATTTTAGTAAATGGACCGGGCAATATATTAATATAAACAAATTTGTCATTCTTTTTGGTAAGATTGTTAATAGAAGAAAAGAAAGTCCATTACTCGTATTACGGGGTTTAAAGAAGTGAAATAATTTTCTTATCTTAGTATAAAGATGGCTTTAAGGAGATTGGTGGTCAATGAGTTCCAATTTATTATTGAAAAATCATTAAGGAAGCTCAACATATGGGGGAGAAAATTGATATCTTTGGCTGGAAACTTAACCTGGATTAAATTTATTATTCAATCCTACCCAAATTTCTATAGTACACATTCTCTTGTTCCAATTCGTGTGCTTGATTAAATTGAAAAAATGTGTAGGAGTTTCCTATGGAATAAGTCAAATAGAAGGTTGGGAATTCATTATGTTAGTTGGAGTGATTTGTGCAAGCCGTTAAATTGGGGAGGACGTGGTTTGTGTTCCTCTGCATCTAAAGTGGCTTCTCTTAGAGCTAGATTGGCTTGGCGATTTTGCAAAATAAAAACTCTATCCTACACAAAATTTTAGCTCCTAAATATGGTACCAAGATTGAAGTTGAAGATAATAAGAAAAGTTTCTCATCCTCATGGAAATTAATCTATGATGGTGGAAAAGCTCTAATTCCTTTTATGAAATGGAATATTACAAATGGATCATCTATTGATGTCTAAAGAGACAAGTGGATATTGGATAAAAGCATCAACAAATGACCAACTTTTGTTGTGCCTCAAGGTGATGAGATTTTACTGTTGGACATATTTACTGAAAACAAAAAAAATGGAATGTTGCTAAATTGTTGAAGGTGTTTAGGAGTGAATTGGTGGAACTTATTCTACAAACCAATATTAAAATAACTCAACGGAATGATGAGCACGAGCTGATTTACCATAATTCAAGAAAGACATTTTCTGGAATGATTTTTGAATCTATGCAACAACCCTAAGAAGAATCCATATTTTGGAAATGGATCAAAAAGGCAAAAGTTATTCCTCGGGTAGAGGTTTTCTGTTGGAGGCTTTTTAAAAATGCTATCCCAACCTATCAGTACTTAGCATATAGAAGATTGCAAGTCAATGGTACATGTCCAAGATGCTCGACCGATATTGAGGATGTGGAACATGTACTTATCAAATGTAGCAAATTTAAAGAGGTGATTTCACTGTTAAACAAGTGAGGATTTGGAATTCCCGTGTTTAAAAGCTTTGAAGAATGCTGCTCTTGGATGGATTCAATTGCAAAACATAACGGTATGCTTCTCAACTTGTTTTGCATGTTATGTATCTTTCATTGAAGGCTAGCAACAAATTATTACATGATGGAGTGGTATAAAGTGCAAATAAAATTGATGCAAACGCTGTCAGCTTTTCTTCAATTTTTAACTTAAATTTGGAAAGATGGGATGTTAATCAGTCTTTTAGGCTATCTAATATTTGGCATCCCCCTCCACCTGATTGGTTAAAGATCAATGGAGATGCTTCACTTGGTTCTTGTTATAGAGCTGGTATTGGAGGTGTGATCCATGACTGCAAAGGGAGGTTCTTATTGGCATTCGGTAAATCTTGCATATATTGGGACATTTCTCAATTGGAGCTTTTAGCTATCAAGTTATTTAAAGAAGTCATCAAAGATTAGATGTTTAAATATATGGAAGCAGATAATTCAAATGTAATGAGGATTCTACATCACTCTTTGCTTGATGGATTCAAGGGGATAAAAGACTTGGAGTTCTTTAAAGAATTTAATTATGTCATCTTTAAATGTGTAGATAGAGGTTGGAACAAGTTAGCAGATATGTGTGCTAATCTTGCTCTTGTTAGTCATTTTATTTGAGAGGATTTGTGTTTGAATAACATTCCTCCTTCTTTTGTAGGTTTGTTGAAGGAGGAATACATATTGTAGTTTGATTTCTTTTCTAGTAATGCATTTATTGCTCTTTTCAAAAAAAAAAAAACAAAAAAAAAATTAGCAACTAGCACGTAGTGAAAAACATGGAAAACTTGGCACACAACCGCAGAAAAGTATACACTGGCCTAGCCTAATACTAGCGTTGGCTGTCTTAGTAAACCATCTAAAGTGTATGAGGTGGGCCGTGTGACTTAGATATGTCCTAGGTAGGGCAATTAGTTAAAGTTGTTTAATATTTTGGTTGGTTGAATGGCTTAAGAGATTTAAATTTGAGTTTAAGTATTAATTACTTAAAATTGATTTTATAGTATATTTTAAAGAGTTATTAATTACCACCTTGGTTTCTCACCGTGGCCATGAAGTTTTTTTCACCTTCCTTAGGACTAATTTAATAGCCTCGTAGGCTGATTAAATGAATTTATTTGATTAAGGTTTAAAGGTTAATTAATTTTAATTAAAGTTAGTTGATTGTTAGTTTCAAGGTTGATTAAAGATTTTTGGAATTTTAATGTGATTTTTTAATATTTCAAATTTTTTGGATTATTTTAATCATTTAATTAAAGGATTAAAAATTAACTTTTTAATTAATCTTAAATTATGGAAAGTTAATATTTTTAGAAAATATTAGACCTTAATACAACCAGTTAAACTATAATTATGCTAGATTTAGATTTTTCTATATTTAGTTATGAAGGTTTGAAGTTTTAACTTGATTTTGACTTAAGTTTGACTAGATTGTTGATTTTTTTAAATATGAAACATTTTTGAAGCTTTAAAATTATTGATAAATATTAGATTTTCATATGAGTTGAATGCCTTTGAGTTTAATCAATTTAGAATTTTGTAGAATTAGTTATGATTTTTTAAATTTTGATAGTTTATTTGAATTATTAAAATTGTTTAATTAAGGGGCTTTTTATAATTTATTTCCAAATGAATTCCAAACTTCTTGAAATCACCCCAAAGACCAGAAATAATCTAAAGAGGGATTATAGAGTGTTTGATAATTTTTTAGGAATTTTTAATTATTTATAATTAATTAAATTAACTAAATATTTAATTTTAATTAAAATTAAATTAGGTTTAGATTTGCTTTCAAATCAAAAAGATTTTATTTCTCTTAAATTGGAAACTAGATTTTAGCCAATTTGACGTATTATATGTAATTTTTAGATTTAATTTTGATATATTATATTTTTTTAGAAGGTTTAATGCTTAATTAATGGTTTAAATATAAGTTAATTAATTAAGGGGTCAAATGATTTGAAAAATAAGTGAGAAATTTTCTTAAGGTTGTATGTGTCACTAAGTTTGAATATTCAAAGTTTTAAGGTAATAGGAAGTGTATCCTAATTTCTAAAATTAATCTAAATTTTCTAGACAAAGATCCTTAATTATTATCCTTAATGATGTCATTAAGTTTAAATGGGTTTGAATCATTATTTTTCTAACCCTTGGACAAGAATTAAATAAGCATAAACACAATCGGTTCCTAAGTCTAAGACAGCCCTAAGCTAAATGAAGTGTGCACCCTAATTATGAAAACCAAGTTCAAATTTAATTATTTGTAGGATTAGTCAATGAATAATTAACCATGTAATTATTCATTGATTAATCATCACTCCCCATAAACTCAATCATGCTCAATCAAGATTTAAAATTTCAATGGGATCTCACAAATATTTAAAATTTAAATATCTATAATTCTAAAATATATATACATATATTTAAAAATTGAGCACTTAAAATTAATAATACAAAATAATATTAAAATAATTTCAAAATATCATTAAACAATTTTTAAATACTTTGAGAGACCCTCTGGACATTTTAAAGTAATTTAAAAATAAATTTTTAATTTTAAAATAATTACTACAATATTTAATTTAATTTTAATTAAATGTTAAAGATATTAAAATAGCTCAAATTATTTAAAAAAAAATAAAGTCTTATATTTCAAACAAAATTTTAAAATAAAATATTTAAAATCCTAAAAATAGATATTTAAAATTATTATTTTTAAAATTATTTAAAATATATTTAGTATTTTATATAATCTTATATTAAAACTAAAGAATTTTGTTTTTTGGATATTTTAATATAAAAATATAAATTTTTTTGTTTAATTAATTTTAATATATTTATTTAGAAGTTTTTGGATTTTAAAATAATTTTAAATTACTTAAAAAAAGGTTGGCAGCACCGGTGGTGGAGGAGGCCACATGGGAGCTCCCACTGGATGATCCAAATCGCAGAGCAATGATTGCGCGATGGGCAATCATTGCCTAATCAATACTATACAGCGCGATATACTTATCCACATCAGTAGTTCAAGACTACCGTTGGATTCTGTTTAGTATGGAATGATTGGCCAGGATTGCACCGAACGGAGGGCTCAACTACAGCATCAGATATGCGGTTAATCTGAATTATGGAAAGGCTCAATCTATACTTTTGATCTTGAGATCGACAGTCCAGAATATGCATAGCCCATGTACAAAGGAAATCGAGATCCTAAACTAGAAAACTGACTCATCCTCTCGATATACTTACTAATTTTGAATAAAATTTTAAATATGGCTCGAATGAATGAATATAATATACGGGGAATGATTTAATAGCTTAAAAAGCCTATTTCAAAAGCTAATTAAAGCTAAGTGTATTAAGCTAGGGTTAATTTTTAACCACAATCCAACTAATGGATTCAAGAGAACTTAAGTTCTCGTAGCTTGTTGACTGTCCATGTATATTATCTCTCTTGAACTCTCGGCTTGATGAGCTATGGTTCATGCTGGCGAAACCTTGAATGGATTTGGATTTTTTCTGATGGAGGTTCACCACCGGCAGCCTTCAACCATTAAATTTGGACTTGGGGAGTATTGATGAAGTCTTTTGGGGCTCAAACAAAAAAACTTATAGGACTGGGAGGGCTTAAGTAGTGAGAGAATGCTCAAGTGGGAATGAGACTCATTTTGAGTCTTTACCCTAATTAAAATGTCCCTGAATTGAATGTAGAGTCTTGATCAACTGGAGGAGCTCATAAAAGTTTTCCACCTACTCCTAGGGTGGTTGGGAGTAGGAGGAATCAAGGACAAGGGGGTACATCCTACTGTAAAGGGATTTGGTCTCCACATGGACATGCAGATTGATAGGAGCTATTTGATCTAGATCTAAGGGATTAACATAGCTCTAGGAATGCTCTAGAGGGAGTCTTAAAAACTGGGATTAAATGATATTTGAGTTTAAGGGGTTTAATCAAAGGTTAAAACCATTTGGAGACAACTTTGAGCATCCATTAACCTTTTGACCAGTCAATGGATCAAGGTAGCTCATGTGGCATGCAAGGTGGCACCACATATTGGATGGAATGAAGGTTAAGCCATGAGGTTGGAGTTTGAGGTAATGTATGGGGTTTTGAATCGGTTTGACCAAGTCAAAATGACTTGACTTGGTCAAATGAACCATGCCTTTACTCCAAATGAGCTAAGGGTTATTCAAGGCATCCAATGAAGTGGTTTTAACGAATCCTAAGAAATAGGATTGGATTCAAAATTTAAGAGCACAAAGAAAAAAAAGGTTTGACTATTGATTGAAGTTTGACCAAGTCAAACCAAGGTGTTAACTTAAATAAGTTTGAATGGATTTGGGTCAAGTTTTGAGATGAGTTTGAGAGCTTAAGTGGTTTGATATGATCAAGTAGTGTTGACCTAGTCAACCAGGCTTGACCAAGGTCTAGGTCTAGGTAGATCTGGGATCTTGATTTGTCATATTGATCTCATATAAAATTAAGATCAACAAATGGATCCCAAATATGTGTAGTATAATGAAGTTCTACTATACATATTAGCATTGACCGAATTTAAAGGTTAAGTTTAGAGTTTTGATCCTAAGGGAAGGAAAAGTTTATCCCTGGTGAATTAGAGTTTGAATTGATACTAGGATAGTGCCATGGAGGGCATACTCTACCACTAGTGGGTATTGTCCTAAGGGAAGGAAAAAACATAAACCCTAAGGAAAGAAAGCCTAGGTGATCATATTGGAAGGAAATCCTAACTATAAAGGACTGAGTCTGGGTTTTGATACTAGGGTAGAGCCATGAGGGTGTATTCTACCACTAATAGATTTAATCCTAAGGGAAGGACCTAAACTTAAGGAGAGGAAGGCTTGAATGATCATATAGGAAGGAAGAATTCCTAACTACAGCGGATCAAATTTTAAATTTGACACTAGGGTAGTGCCACGAGGAGCATACTCTACCACTAGTAGATCTAATCCTAAGGGGAAGGAGAAAACCTATCCTTAAGAGGAAAAGAAGAGTGAATTTGAGAAATTTAAGTTGAAATTAAAATCGGGGAGTCTAATACTATGAGAAATAGAACACCTAACTCTAAGGAGAAGAAAATTGGAAGATCTCATTGGAAAGAAGTATCTTCCCATAGAAGATCACATTTAGAATTTGAAAATTAAGATGGTGCCATAGAGGGCATTATCTAACACTAGAAGATCTAATCTTAAGGAAAGAAAGAACAATGACTCACATCTGCTCTTAAGGAAAAGTGGATTGGAGGACCCTGTCCGAAAGAAGCATGGCTTCCAACAGAAGGTCAGATCTAGAATTTGAAAGCTAGGATGGTGCCACATAGGGAGTGCTCAATTACTAGTGGATCTAATCCTAAGGAAAGAAATCATGATGACTCGCATCTAAACTTAAGGATAAGAGAACTCAAGGACCATGTATGAAAGGAAGTATGGTTTCCAACAGAAGGTCATATCTAGAATTTGAAAGCTAGGATGGTGCCAAAGAGGGCATGCACCATCACTAGTTGATCTAATCCTAATGAATGAAAGAACAATGAATCACATCTGACCTTAATGAAAAGAAACTAGAACGATCATGTGGGAAGGAAACATTGCTTCTAATAGAGGATCAAGTCTAGAATTTGAATCTAGGATAGTGCCATAGAGGGCATGCTCCATCACTAGTGGATGATCTAATCCTAAGGTAAGAAAGCATGAGGACTCATATCTAACCTTAAGGAAACGAACATTGGATGATCTTGTGGGAAGGAAACACTGGGACTCACACCTAACTACAGAGGATTGGATTTACATTTGAAATTAGGATGGTGCCACAGAGGGCATACTCCTTCAATAGTGGATCAAATCTTAAGGAAAGGAAGGACTAGGACTCACACCTAACCTTAAGGAAAACAAAAATGGAAGATCTTATGTGAAAGAAGAACTAGGACACACACCTAACCACAGAGGATCAGATTTGAAATTTGAAACTAGGATGGTGCCATAAATGGCATGCTTCATCACTAGTGGATCAAATCCTAAGGAAAGGAAGCACTAGGACTCACACCTAACCTTAAGGCAAAGAAAACTAGAAAATCCTGTGGGAATAAAGCACTAGGAATCACACCTAACCATAGAGGATCAAATTTAGATTTGAAACTAGGATGGTGCCATAGAGGGCATGCTCCATCACTAGTGGATCTAATCTTAAGGAAATGAAGCACTGGGACTCACACCTAATCTTTAGGAAAAAAAACTTGAAGATCTTGTAGGTGGGAAGCACTGGGACTCACACCTAACTACAAAGGATCATATTTGAAATTTTAAACTAGGATGGTGCCACATAGGGCATGCTCCATCACTAGTAGATATAATCCTAAAGAAAGGAAGCATTGGGACTCACACCTAACCTTAAGGAAAACAAATTAGAAGATCTTTTGGGAAGGAAGCATTTCTTCCAATGAGAGATCAGATATGGATATTAAATTTAGGATGGCGCCATAAGGAGTGCGCTCCATTACTAAAGGATAATCTTGTAGAGAGGAAACTTGTTCTACATGAAAGATAAATACTAGAATTTGAAACTGGGATGGTGCTATAGAGGATGTGCTCCATCACTTATTAAAGATTACGTGTGAAGGAAGCTTGCTTTACATAGAATCAGATCTGAATGATCATGTTGGGAGAAAACTTGCTCCACACAGAGGATCAAGTCTAGATGATCATGTATAGAGGAAACACGCTCTACATAGAAGATCGAGTCTAGAATGATTGTATGCAGAGGAAAATTAATCCACATAAAGGATCAAGTTTGAATTCTAGAATTTGAGATTTGAATAATTTTTTAATTTGGAGGATCTTTGAATTTGAAGTTTGATTTTGAATTTATATTTGATTTAGTTTTGAATTTGAAAATGTTTGAATTTGAAACTTGATTTCATGAATTTGAATTTGAAGGGTTTTGAATTTGAAATTTGATTTTGAATATTGAATTTTAAATCTTGAAAATTTCTTAAATCCATAAATTCGTATAGTTTTTATTAATGTTGGATTGATACTCATCTATCATGGTACTTCGTGAAGAGATGCCCTGATGTTTGAAAATATTGGGTGGCATCCTTCTGGTTGATTAGTTGATGGGAACTTCCTCAAAGATCATCATTATAATGAACGATCCAATAAATGTTGATTCAAGCTTTTCATCTATTTTGTAATGGATTAAAAGGGGCCTCCAAAAGACTATGACCAAGTCTCCTACTTGAGGAGTTCTAAAGTGATACAATTTACCAGGATATTGAATCACCCATAACTTGTGGATATTCAAACTTTAATGGGCATGAATTTGAATTTATTTGAGTCCATCGAAATCCTTAAATCGGAGTTGAGCACTCTGCTCAATTGTAGTTTAATTTTTATCTTGGACCCAATATAGAGTGTAATTTTTTTGAGAAAGCCATATAGGAAAAGATGCCTACTGGTAAGGACACACACAGTTCTCAAGAACATGATTTAAATTTTTATCAAGAGTAGAAGATTCATTCTTTCAATTGGGAAAATTTCTCTAGCTAATTAGACCATGTTAGGATGACAAGAGAGAACAAATTTATCAATTATAGTGAGAAGCTTAGTTGACTTAATCCAATTTGGAAGATTTGAGAATTTTTATTGTTGACCTAGACCGAGTTTCATAAAGACTGAGCTATGGTATCTCTTAGATAAATTTTGAATTAAAACCAATTTAAAAAATGCTCAAGTTGGATAAAGAAATTTGATCTTTTCAATTCTCTTGCATATAATTTTCTATCTAATAGAAAATCAATGCATGATAAAGAATCTAGATTCATGATTTTTCAAGGACAAGTAATTAGATGATTGGATGTTATTTTGAGTTTTAAGGATTTAAGAAGAAGGAAACCTCTTTCTTATTTCTTGTGGCGCACATTGCGCATATTTTATTTTATTTTATTTTGTTCACTTTGTGCATCTCTTGATTTTTGGCACACTTTGCACATCTTTAGATTTTTAGTGCATTCCACACATTTCTTGACTTTCAGCACACATTGTGTATCTTTTGATTGTTTTGAGCATTCTCTCATCTTTTGACTTTTGGCACATCCACACATCTTTTTTAATTTCAATTAATTTTTATAAGAGGCTTCACATTCTTTAAAATCTCAAAATGATTGTTCTCTCTTTGAATGCTAGGATTATATCTCAAGTATTAGAAATCAAAACTCATTCTCTTATACAAAGAAGAATAATCCTCAAAGTAGACCCAATCTTTTGACGGGAATGTCAACTTGACTAAGAAAAGCTTCAAACAGATTTTAGACAAGCGAGAATCTCCTATTAAGATAGAAGATTGATAAAATTTTAATTTCTGAAATCAACTTAAGTTTGATACAAATTTTAATTTAAAAGTTAATTTAACCCACAAAAGCAATGGGAGGGAAGGGCATCTAAACATTTGATAGAGTAAAATATAACTCTCCTACTTAAGACTTAAGGTAGAGATCAATTTCTATTGAAAAGGTGAATCAACTTATGTTGAAAATTTAGGCCCAGTAAATTTGAGAAATTGATAAGCTTGCAAGTCTAGGTGGCAAGACCCTATCAATATGGAATTAAATTCCTACAATCTCCTTGGAAAGAGAGAATGTTCTGGGGTTTGCGCTTTCCCTAGTTGATATGGCATCATTGTGGTCAAATAATTTATCATCATAACACCTCGTTGAAAGTTAAATTTAGATGGTATCACTATCTGATACAATCTTAGATTATTTCCCCCTCTAATTACTAGTGGCCTAGTAGTTTGGAGAGTGGCACCCCAAGTGGTTTTTACACCTCCTTCTCTATATATGATGTAGTGAGACACATGTAGTAACATGACCTAACATCGTTTAGTAGAGTGGATGGGTTATAACCCTTAACTCAGGGCCTATGGCCTGTTGCTAGTGAATGCTCAATTCTAGCTTATTTGAGCCTTTCTGCGTAGTAGTCAAGATGGTGTATTGAAGATCAAGCTCTCATCCTGACAACCTCCTTTATGCCTTTGAATTAATTTTATGTTACGGTGATATGCTCTATAATTTGGATTGAATATGCATAATTAATTTGTATGTATTATACTTTGCAATAGGAATAGGGCGGAAGAGATTTCCACTAAGGAGGGGGTACGTGTAAGGAGCAACGAACTCTCGATTGGCCTAAGATTTCCCTTGCTTTAAGGCTTTCGACTCGCAGTTTTTCTAGCTTTAACAACATTCTTTCTAACTGTTCGAAGGTAGTTCTTTCTCTTATTCTTGCTGGCCAAAAGGGGTGCTAGAACTTGACTCGATCTCGAATTGAGGTGGTAACTCTTTCATCGTTATTGAATTTTGTATCTTGTCCTCCTGAGAAGAAAATATAGTGGATACAGGGGCAACAATGACTTCTATCTTGGTGACGGGGGAGTAAACTCCTGACCCTAAAGTAATCTCAACTTAGGGATACCCTTTTATATTCCAGCAAAAAGATTAAACCTTTCTTCTCCGTTGATCAATAACTTGAAGTTTTGAAATTGTATTCCAAACTGGATCAAGTTTCCAGAGTTGATTTCTTCTACTATCAAGTTTCTATCCTTGGAGAAGATGCGTTTCCCAACCATTTGAGTGTATTTATTTTCCTAGAATTAAGAAGGTGTTTAAAATTAGATATTTTAAAATAGCATTTGAGTTTTGGACTTAATTATTTTTTTAAAAAAAATTTATAACTCAATCATGTTCAGTTTACACTAAACACGGTGGTTCATAAAATTGAAAAATGTGACTTAAGAGTTGAGCTTAACTCTTTTTCTTCACCAATTGATTTGGGGCAAAATGTCAAAGTTCAAATTTCAATTTGAAATCAAATTTAAAGTTCAAATCAAACTTTAATTTAATATTGAGGTTAAATTTAGAATTAAGGTTAAATTTGAATTTGAATATTGAGGGTAAATTGGATTTAAATTCGAGGTTGAAATTCTACTTTAATTGAGATTGAAATTAAATTTGAACTTAAGGTTGGAATCAAACAGATCTCCTTTAAATTTTGAAACTCAACATATTGAGCTTCACTCAAATATGCAGGTTCACAAAATGATTGGAAGACCCAAAAAACTTAGGCTTGACTCTTTCACCCGACTAAGTGGTTTGGGGGTGAAATTTTAAAGCCTAGATTTGACAGGAGTTTTGGATTTGCATTGCATATGTTCAACTATAACAAAATGTTATAAAACATATGATAACGGTGGTTGAAGTTGGTTTGATTGATTTTCCTTTACTTTTGAAACTCAAAATGTTGAATTTTATTTTCAACATAATGGCTTATAAAATTTAAGGGAAAATTTGGAGACCTTGACTTGACTAGCTTAGCGTGAAATATTAAAATCTAGATTTGATTAAGGGTTTCAATTTGCATTGCCTATGTTAAACTACAAAAGGGTGTTGTATGAAACATATGACAATGATGATTGAAGCTAAACAATTTTGGGAGGAATTTGAAAGTTTGAAAATCCGGTAGCATCTCTCTTTATTTTTGAAACTCAATATGGTGAACTCGCATTCAATGTAAAGGTTAACAAAAATTTGGAGGGGTAGATTATAAGAAGTTGACTTAACTCTTTTAACCAGACAAATGATTTCTGAGTGAAAAGTTGAAGATCATCTTTACCATAAATATTTGAACTCTAGAATCAAATTTAAACAAGAATTCTATTTTCTCTGACACATACAAATTTATATGAGTTACAATTTCATATTTAATGATATAATATAGGTATCGATTAAGGTTTGAGGAAGATTGAATTTTGTTAAAGGCTTGAAATTCTAATTTTGAAATTAAGGGATTTTTTGTAAATAGTGAAACATAGCATGCTTGAGATTTATTCGCATGAAAGTTTGCAACATATACAAAAGAGTTTAGAAGGACTTTGGCTTGACTCTTTTGCTCTACCAATGAACTTAGAGGTAAAATGTCAAAGCCAAGAGTTTGATAGAGGTTTCTTACACTCACCTCTCTTTTGATGTATCTTAATTGATGCTAGCCACACTCACCCAAGAAAGAAATGGGCAGAGGGACCAATGGAAGGAAAGGTAGTCAAAACTACCAATGTAATAAAATTTGTATCGCTATTAAAATGGAGAATGAGATTTATCCCTAGCGAAGTTGCCATTTTTTTTTTTGTTTTAATTAAAAAGTGTTGGTTTTAAAAGAATAATAATTTCCTTGGAAAAGATTAATTTGTAGAATTTTAAATTTGAACATGTCATTATGAATGATATATTTTCTCGGAAGGTGAATATATCGTTCCCTAATGGGTTCAAGTTCTAAAACTTTAAATTTATCTGGGTTATCATAGTCAACTCTGGAAAAGACAATATACATCCCTAGAGAGTCAAAAGGATGTTCAATCGAGTGTTTGACTATAATAATTTGAATATGGGAACATTAATTTCATAATCAAAATCATAATAGTAATTGATATATCTCTTATAGGAAAGAAGATATCAATCACTATTGATCAATTGAGAATGATGATAATGATCATTGATTTTAAATTTCCCGAAGAGAATTAATTGAGAGTTTTGAAAAGTTAGATCTAGGTTTTAAACCTCCTACTAGCGTAAGCCCTTGTAGTTAATTACATCGTAGGAAAATTAAAGTTTTCCAATAAAAACTCTCGATTAAAATGGTAGTAAATATTTTACTTAAGATTTCAAAGCTGGATGTCAAAGGTGGTAAGTACTGGAATTTTCAATTAGGAATGTATTAAATTTATACACTTATTTTCGGAGGTCAAAGTAGGAAGGGTAGGGATCACTTGGGATTATGAAATAATTCAAAAGTGCCATAGTTTATTCTAAGTATTGGGCTTGAATTTGATTGAAAGAGATTTAGGTTTGAGAGATCTATTTTATTAAAAAGTTTGGATTCAATTCCAATAGACTGAGGTCTTATAGCATGAGCCTGCCTCAGAATCTAAGTCTAAATTGGGTACTAAAAAGTAACCCAAACCTAACTAATGCAATGAAAATTTGAACTTATCTTGGCCTGGATTGGGGAGCTGGCTAAACCAACTATGAGCTTTAAAACCATGAGTCTAGTCTTTTAGTGCAAGAGTGGTAGGGACTTTATTTTAAGTTAAGTTTAAGGAAAGTGGGGCCAACATCTAGAGTAGATCCTAATTGGCCCATTAAGTTATGTTGGGTATTTAATGCTTAAATAAAAATACAATTAAAGTTTTAGACACATTTAAATTTGTATCTAATACAATACATATTAGTCGACTCGATTAAATTCTTAAATAAGATATGAATAAGTTTTTGAAAAAGGCTTAAAAATATAATTTTTCCCTTAAGAATGCACATAATCCCCTTGACAAATCAACACCCTCATAGGCCAAGTGGTATGCCAAAATTAGTATGTGGGAGGTGCCTAACAAAGGGAAAGAAAGTGCAACCAGTATGCATATGAGAACTCCCGATGATCTCAGTCTTACTTCATAAAATATTTGAGTTTCTAAGTTATCTTAAATTTTTTTTTATTTTCTTTAAGTAAAAAAAGTTTATTTGCACCCTCACGAGCCTTCGATCAGGTTTCAGGCTAAAACAAAAATTGACATGCAAAAGCACCAAAAAACTACTATTAGTATGCAATCCTATATTACAATCAAAACACATCAATCAATCAATTAATTAAATAAATTCAAAATCCATGTGGCAAGTGCCACTTAATATCATAACACAAAATTGCGAAAAAGTAAAGTGGTCAGGTATCATTGACAACAAGCCCAGATTTCTAATCCTAAGACTCAAGTGACTTTGAGAATTAGAATTCTTCTTGTTGTCCACTTCTTCATCCTTCTGTGACTCCTTGGATTGTCAGGTCAGGATATCTAAATGAAAAGAAACACTCCCTCAGAAGGGGTATTATCTTTCCTTTATAGATATTTCAAAATCATTCTAATTTTATTTTATAAATGGAAAGGGACTCTCCCCTAAGGGATGTCCCTTCATCTTTGAATTCCAAATCGGATCTTTAAATCACATCTCAAATTATCATTTTAAATTACAACTCAATTATATCAAATTACAATTGAATGAAAAGTAAAATCTAGGCTCAATAACCTGTGGGGTTATCCTAAACAGTTATAATCAAATCATCTCAAGTAGTTAATACATTAAAATTGAAAAAGGCTCAAATCACAGCTAAATTTTCCCATACTCTTTTAATTTAGAGGGGGACTTAAGCATTCTAAAGAGCGTGTAAAAATATTATTAATTTAATGCTTAATTTATTTACCCCCTTTAATTTCAATACCTTGTATGAGCATGACCACCTCCATATGATTGAATTAGTATAAATCTCCCCAAACCTAAGGGTAGATCTAACTCACAATCAATCGCATCACAGTGGTCGTGAAATTTATTTCACCTTCCTTAAGGATAATTTAATAGCCTCGTTTGCATGGCTTACCTAATGGAAGCCAATATGATTAAATGAATTGATTTGATTAACATTTAAAGGTTAATATATTTTAATTAAAGATGGTTGATTACTGGTTTTATGGTTGATTAAATATTTATGGAATTTTAAAGTGATTTTTGAGCTTTTTGGAATTTTATGGATTATTTTTATCATTTAATTAAGGGGTTAAAATTAACTTTTTAATTAAGCTTAAATTTTAGAAAGTTAAATTTTTTATAAAATATTAGACCTTAATATGATCCTTAGACTATAAGTATGATAGATTTGGATTTTTCTATATTTAGTTATGAAGGTTTGAAGTTTTAACATGATTTTGACTTAAGTTTGACAAGATTATTGACTTTTTGAAAGTTGAATAATTTTTGTAGGTTTGAAATTTTTGATAAATATTGGATTGTCATATGAGTTGAATGTTTTTGAGTTTGATCAATTTGAAACTTTTTTGAATTAGTTATGATTTTTTAAATTTTGATAATTTATTTGAATTATTAAAATTGTTTAATTAAGGGGATTTTTTATGATTTGAGTCTAAATAAATTCCAAACTTCTTGAACTCACCCCCAAAGACTAGAAATAATCTAAGGAGGGATTATCAAGTGTTTGAGAGTTTTTTTTGGAAATTATAATTATTTTTAATTAATTAAATTAATTAAATATTAAATTTTAACTAAAATTAGATTATGTTTATATTTGCTATCAAATCGAAAGGATTTTATTTTTCTTAAGTTGGAAATTAAATTCTGGTCAATTTAAGGTATTATAAGTATTTTTTGGATTTAATTTTGATTTATTGGAATTTTTAGAATGTTTAATTCTTAATTTAGGGTTCAAACTTAAGTTAATTAATTATGGGGTTAAATGATTTCTAAAATTAGTGAGAAAATTTCTTAAGGCTGTGTTGTGTAACTAAGTTTGAATGTTCAAAGTTTCAAGTCAATAGGAAGTGTATCATAATTTCTAAAATTAATCTATGTTTTTTTTACAAAGATCCTTAATTATTATCCTTTTTTTGTTTAGGGGAAATCCACGGCAAGGCCTACACGTTTATCAAAAGGAAAAGTAAAAGGTCCTTTAAAGGCCCTCGAGCTCTCTACTGCTTAAAGAGCTATAAGAAAAAAGTTAAAAAAAAAACCTATGAGCTCAAGATCCTTGTTACATAAAATTACATAAATCCCTAAATACATTCTATGGTGCACAAGCATAAGAACCCTAAAAGAAGGAAATTAGCAGACATTCATTCAGAGCGAGCTTCCTGTCCAAAAAAACTAGTAGTGCAATGACCTGTATAGAAATGACCCTACAAAAAGGAACACAAGGCATAAAAAAAATAGACATAAAAACAAATAACAAGAAAGGAGTTTAAAATACCACAAGTGATTCCTATTATAGTCAGTCATATTCCCATACAAAATTAAAACCATAGTCCTCCCCAAATAAATGTAGGCCTTAAAGCTACCAACATTAACCCAATGGATATGCAAAATAAAGCCAAAATAACAGTTGGAATGCAGGATAATATAATAACAAAACACAACCGTATAGATAAAATACAAACTTCACCACCTAAATCTCAGATAAACAAATCCATCCCAGAAGGCAAAGTACGGGTATAAGAAGAACCAGACCAACCACAAAGCGCAATAACTTAACAAAGTACCTAGCATAGACCAAAATAGAGTGGTTTGGATCCAAAAAATATTAAGGCTAGATGGGTCGGGCAAAAAGAGCTCAGGGAAGAATGGATCACACAAACATCACAAGGAAAAGCCTTATGCCACTACATCCAGACTAAAGGCCCCAGTTAGCACCACCTACCCCCAGCATACCAGGAAGAACCATACAGAGCCAACCAGAGGAACATCCACCCAAACCCAGAAATAAGACAACCAAAATAATCCAAAAAATTCTAATCCAGGCTCTAAAGAACCACCTTCAGCCCAACAGGAAAGCCCTAGCAGTCACAGCACCAACACACCTCTCCCAGGTGACCAAACCACCAATAATCACCACAAAAAGGAACTAACAACCAAAGAGAACCAAATAAGAAACCAAGATAGAAACATCTGCCCAATAATGGCCCAGCAAAATAATACTATCCAACAAGCCAGGCAATAACCCCAACCAAGAATCCAAAAATCCAAAACTCCCCCAACCCACAGAATCCTACATGACCAGAACCTGAGGAAGGAGAGTAACAAATAGGACTCCCATCAAATAGAGCTTATAATCATAGCTCAGCTTGAAGAACCCAAAACAAAACCATATTAAAACCACCATAATAAAGAGAAAAGAAGTAAGGTACTCAACAAGAATAATAATAAGAGAAATACCAAAACAAGGATGAAACCCATTAAACCAAAACAAATCCATAGAATAGGGCCAATCGCACATAACATATAAGCAAATAGGGACCAAATTAACTTATAACATAAGGTAGGAAAAATATTTCCAATTTTAAGAGTCCTTTTAATGGAGTGGGGACATTGGTTTCCATGAAATCGATGAAATAATCAATCCCAGAACCAAAATGAGCCAACCAAATGACACAAGCATTGCCTTCCTTCAGCACATGAGAAATATAAACAGAGATACTTGGCACGAAAAGTAAACCATAATTTAAAGGAATAAAGCATGAGCCAGGTCAGCCATGCTTTTGCAACCATGGCCTCCCTCTTTTAAAACCCCACAACACTTATCCAAAGAAGCCCAAGCAATTTTAGTTTAACTACTAGTACTTTTCCAAAAAACTTGTTATTGATTTTATCAATTATTTTACACACCATTTTAGTAGGAAGTGAAGTTTGGAAAGAGTAGACATGAATAGAATAAAGGACACTTCTAATGAGAGTAAGCCTACGCCTAAAGCTAGAGAATTCAGAATCCCAAGACTGAAGTTTATTATGCACAAAGGTAATTAAATATTCAAACAAAAAAAATTTCTTTCTACCTTTATAAAGAGGAATACCAAGACACTTGCAAGGAAGTTAGCCATGAACAAACCCAGTAAGGTCTTTAATATCCAAGATTTGATTATTATGCATATTATTATAAACAAAGAAACAACATTTCTGATTGTTCAAAGACAGACCATTAAAAATTTGAAAGTAATGAAAGAAATGCATATGCTTATCAACATTATTACGAGAAGCATTCATAAAAATGATAAATGCATCAGCAAAACATAAGTGAGATATAGGAAACCCCCCTAATATTGAAATAAAAATTGGGGTGATTTTCAAAAAGGTTAACAAGGCTTCTAAAAAGATAATCAACTGCAATAATAAAAAGAATAGGAGATATAGGGTCTCTGTACCTTAATATATGAGAAGATTTAAAAAAATAAGAACTCTTACCATTGATAATAATAGATAAAAAAGAGCCTTCAATGCAATTTCTAATAAGGTTAATGAAAACCAAGTTAAAACCAAATAACTGCAATATGTTATAAATGAATTTCCAACTAATATTATGATAAGCATTGGATATATCCAGCTGAGGATAGAATTACCACCACTCACCTTAACATCCAAATCATGGTAGAATTCCAGGGCCAGTAAAATATTATCAGAGATGGCACGACCTTTAACGAAACCCATTTGGAAAGGAGAAATTGTCTTAGAAAGAATACTAGTTAAACGAGTCATAAAAATTTTGGAAAGCAGTTTACTGAAGAAAGTATAAAGACTAATCAGTATAAAATCATTCCAATTACTAGCATCATTATTCTTAGGGATAATCACAATAGAAGTAGAAGAGAAAAATTTAGGCATAGTATGACCAACAAAAAAATCCAGAATCCCAGCATAAAGATCATCCTTAATAATTGCCCAAGTAGTTTGAAAAAATTTGGTAGTGTACCCATTCGGACCAGCAATACCATTCATTTCAAAAATAATATCTTTTAACTCATCAAGAGAAGGAATTTTAGTAATAAAATCATTATCCTCTAAAGAGTTAAGATTTGGGATGATAGCGGGGTTGTAAATATTACTAGTGATAAAAACCTTTTTGAGCTTATCCTGAAAATGTTGAACAACCTACAAAGAAATTTCCTCAGCATTCTTAGTAACATAACCATCCTCAAGTTTGATTTTATTAATGGAATTCAAGAAACATTTCCTTTTGACCAAAGCAAGAAAATACTTCATATTATTATCACCTTCCACTAGATGCTTATCAACAACTTTTTGTTTCCAAAGGGTTTCCTCTTGGGCATGGAGTTTAAAGAGACTAGCCTTAGCCTCTCTAAGTAAAGTAAAATTGTCATCATAAGGAGAGATCTGATAGTTAATCTTACCATTATTAACAGCTTCTTCAACATTTTAAATATTAGTAAAAATATTTTCAAGAACATTGTGGTTCCACCAATTTAGAAGTTATTTAAGTCTTTTCAATTTGAGCCAAAGTCTATTCATACCTAAAATAGAATTATCAGGATGCAAAGGAGCATTCCAATTATCTTGAACAACACTCAGAAAAGAGTCATGCTGGAGCCACATATTTTGACATCTAAATTGTGGAAAAAAATTCACTTATCTAGTATTAAGAGAAAGGAGTAAAGGAGAATGATCAGAAAGAGTACAACTAAGATGCTTAATAGAAATAAAACTAAAGGAGTTAAGCCAGTTATCATTGAATAAAATATGATCGAGCCTTTGCCATAATTGACCCTAGTTCCCAGTAAACATGTTACCAGAAAAGCCAATTTTAATGAGATTACAGTCCATGATCATATTTTTAAAATCATCCATAGAATGCAAAATAGAAGAGGACCCCCCAATATGCTCCGAAGGATTAGAGATGGTATTAAAATCACCACCAACTAACCAAGGTAATTATCAAATGCTATGAAAGGCACACAACTGCTCCCAAAGAATTTTTCTATTCCCATGAGAAGAAGTTGCATAAATAAAAGATGCACAACAACTAAGATTTAAAACTTCAATATTACAGTGCAGCACTTGAGTAAAATTGCCAATAATATAAATACGAATTGGATCTTTCCAAAAAACCCAAATTTTAATAGTATAATTAGTAGTAGCATGCTTAAAATTAAGAAATCTAGAAGTTCTAAGTCAATTTGAGACATTGAGAAGTGGTTCAAGTAAAACAAGAATAAAAATATCATGAATGCAACATAAATTCTTCACCCACAAGAGCTAAGAAGAATAACCAATACCCATAACATTCCAACTAATTGATTTAAACATAAAAAAATAAAGCTAACGACTAGTTTGTGAATGGGTACTTCTATCCAATTGTAAAAATATGTTCTTGCTATTCCTGCCACACTTACTTTGAGCTTTAATTAAACTAATATCATTGTCATCTTTAGCAAAGCATTTAGCAAAAAATTCCAAATCATCAGTATCAGTAAGAGCATCAAAATTATGTTGAGAGGTAGAGGGAGACATACAATCAATAATCAAATTCTTTTTCTTACCATTTTTAGGAAGCTCACCTTCCTCCACATTAGCATTACTTTTCAGGCCAAGTTCAACATTTTCTTTTTTAACCAAGGCCTTTTCATTAAGCCCCAAATTGTTATCTCTAATAATCCTTTTATTTCTAAAGACATCTCCCTAATCATGATCATTACATAGAGCAACATAAACATTAGAAGATTTATTAGTATTCAATAAACAATCCATAACCAACAATTCAGAGTTAGCAATATTTAGAGAAAGAGAATCAGTAAGCCCTTGGTTCTCCAAGTTATCACAATCATTAGGACGATAAACCAATGTACCAATATCATTAACATGCACTATGGGAGGAGCATCCATGATGGTAGAATCGGAATGGATATGAATGGGTGAGGTATGAAGGGGGGTCGAGTCAATAGGCATAGGTAAAGGAGCATCAACCAACTTGGCATTATTTCCTTCAATCTCAACAGAAGGAAAATTATCATTTTCAATAAGAGGACCATTATTACATTGAGATTGTTTGGACCCAGCTTTATCTCTATGAAGTTGAGGATGCAACCTAAAACATTCATTAACTCCATGGCCATGCATTTTATAGTGAGAGCAAAAAATAGGCAGATTTTCAAATTCCACTTTTTGGAAGTAACCATTCAGCTCAAAACCTATCCAAACTTCACTCAAATGTTTCTTGGAAACATCAAGTTCCATAAGAACATGAGTCACAGATGGATGAGAGATAGAACCGATGGCTTGATCAGTTTTTGATGGTCTCCCAAAAATCAACGCAACTCCAAATAGGATTTATGAATTAAAAAAAAATGAAGTCTTAAGTTAAGGAATGAAATCCAAACAAGTGCAATAGGCAATTCATCCCTTACATCAAAGTTTGGCATCCATTTGAGAAGACGCATTTGATAAGCTTAAATATAGGACCTTCTAGCAAAGATATGACTATAATCAAGATCATTCGTCATTTGGATCACAACATAACGAGGATCCAACAAACTGACATGAAAACCGCACGATAATTTTAAGCTAACAAAAATTTTTTGGATAACATCCAAATTAGTCCTAAGCAAAAGAAATTTACCAATAAGTGTAAGAGAAAATGAGGCAGCTAATTCAGACACCACTGATTCATCGAACATAAGAGTCGGGCAGCCCTTGAATGAGGTGTGCACAAAATTTAGCTTAGGAGTAGAATAAGAAGAACTAGAAACAACATCCTTGAAGGACCAAGAATGGCCATAAGGGATGGAAGCAATCGGGGGAATAGATGATGACAGAGTGGTCATCTCCCAAAGCAAAAAACTAAAAGAGAACCTCAAATAAAAATTATAGAAGGATCTAAAAAAGCCAATGATTACAAATGAAAAATGAGAAGCCAAACGAAAAAAAGCTTCCGAACTCAAGCCCTAGATCGCCCAAAAATAACCAAGGGAGAGTAGAGCACAACAATCACTTTGTGAAAAAAAAGGAAGCTTTTAATAGATAACAAGTTAACGGAAATCAAACTGAGCATTTTATCTTTCACATTCTTAATAACCCTCTAAGAATCCTTAATTATTATCCTTAATGTTGTCATTAAGTTTAAATAGGTTTGAATCAATATTTTTCTAAACCTTGCACAAGGATGAAATAAACATAAAAGCAATTAGTTCCAAAGTCTAGGAGAGCCCTATGCTAAGTGGTGTATGCACCCTAAGCATGCAAATTAGATTAAAATTTAATTAATTGAAAGATTAGTTAATGAATAACTAACCAAGTAATTATTCATTGATTTATCATCACTCCCCACACATTCTATTCAATCATGCTCAATCAAGGTTTAAAATTTCAAAGGGATCTCGCAAATATATAAAATTTAAATATATATAATTTTAAAATATATATACATATTTTGAAAATAGTGCACTTAAAATTAATATTTAAAAATATTATTAAAATAATTTCAAAATATCATTAAATAATTTTTAAATATTTTGAGAGATCCTGTAGTCATTTTCAAGTAATTTGAAAATAACTTTTTAATCTTAAAATAATTACTATAATATTAAATTTAATATTAATTAAATATTAACGATATTAAAATAAATCAAATTATCTAAAATAAATTAAGTCTTAAATTTAAAAATAATTTTTAAATTAAAATATTTAAAATTCTATATATTTAATATTTATAATAATCTTAAATTGAAATTTTCTAAATATTTTAATATAAAAATATTAATTTTTTATTTAAATATTAATAATTTTTTAGAGGTTTGTGGATTTAAAAATAGTTTTTAAACAATTTTAAATCATTTGAAAAAAAAATTGGCTGCTCCGATAGCAATTGAGGCCACGTGGTGAGCTCCCACTGGTGGATCCAAACCACAGAGCAATGTTTGTATGGCAACATAATGATTGCATTGTTGGCAATCATTGCCTAATATATACCGCGGGATGCGATATACTTATTCATGTCAGCTATTCACACCCGTTGTTGGATTCTCCATAGTATGGAATGAACAGCCAGGAATGCGTTGAATGGAGGGCTCAACTGTAGGATCAGATCCACAGTTCATTTGAATAGTAAAAAGGCTCAATCCAAACTATTTATCTTAAGATATACAGTCCGGAATACGTATAGCCCATGCACGAACGAAACCAAGACCCTAAACTAGAAAATATACTCATCCTCTTAATATACTTAATAATTTCGAATGAAATTTTAAATATGATTAGAATGAATGAAAAAAATATATTGGGAGCTAAGTGTCTTAAGCTAGGGTTAGTTTTTTACCTTAATCTAACCAGTGGATTCAAGAGATCTTTTATTCTCTAAGCTTGTTTATTGTCCACATATGCATTCCCTATTAAACTCATGACTTGATGAGCTACAAATCGAGCTGATGAAACCTTGAATAGATTTAGATTTGTTGCGATAGAGGCTCACTACCGACAGCATTCAACCTCTTGTTTTTGGCTTAGGGAGTGTCGATGAAGTCTTTTGGAGCTCAAATAAAAAGAATTGTAGGTTTGGGAGGGCTTGAGTGGTGAGAGAATTCTCAACTAGAAAAGAGACTCATTTTGAGGCTTTACCCTAATTCAAATGTCCCTGGATTGAATGGAGGGGTCTTGATCAACTGGAGGAGCTCATAGATATTTGCCACCTACCCCATGGGGTGGTTTGGATAAGGAGGAATCAAGAACAATAGGGTACATCCCATGTGTAAAAGAATTTGGTCCCCACTTGGACATATAGATTTACGTGAGCTATTTGATCAAGATCTAAGGGCTTAAAATAGCTCTATGAATGTTCTAGAGGGAGCCTTAACATTTGGGATTAAATGATATTTGAATTCAAGGGGTCATTAATAAAAAATTTAAACCATTTGGAGGCAACTTTGACATTCCATTGACTATTTGACCAGTCAATAGGTCAAGGTAGCTGATGTGGCATGCAAGGTGGCACCACACATTGGATGGAATGAAGGTTAAGTCATGAGGTTTGAGTTTGAGGAAATGTATGGGGTTTTGAATTTGTTTGACCAAGTCAAAATGAATTTACTTGGTTAAATGAACCATGCCTTTACTCCAAATGAGCTAAGGGGTATTTAAGGCATCCAACAAAGTGGTTTTATTGAATCCTAAGAAATATGATTGGATTTGAAATTTATGATATATATAAGGTTTGACTATTTATTGATGTTCGACCAAGTCAGATAATGGTGTTTGACTTAAAATAAGTTTGAATGAATTTTGACTTAAGTTATGAGATGGGTTTTAGAGCTTAAGGGGTCTGATTTGACCAAATAGTGTTGACCTGGTCAACCAGGCTTGACTAGGTCTAGGTCTAGGATTTGGATTGGTCATATTGATCTTATACAAAAATGAGTTCAACACTCAATTCTTTGAATTGATCGTACAAAACCTAGCCCTTCATACCATACTAATAGGAGTACTTTTCACTAATTGTACTGGATGATCAAGGATTGTATTGTACAATTAGTGTTGCTAGAATTGAATTTAGGGCTTTTTGTGAGGCCTTATATTTAAAATCTCTCATTGACTTGTTTCAAGTCTTATGCTGCAAAGTTTTCTTGAGAGGGAGCTTTAAGAAGAAGATTTAGGAGAGCTTTATACTAAGAGGTAGAGCTTGAGTGTGAGGGAGAACAACTGTGAGGGGTTCACACGGTTGCTCCAAACAAGTGTCTTGCCTTATTCCTCCAAGTTTTTTGTCTAGTTTTCTTGTGTAGCATTGGGAAGAGATTCTTTAGCCCAATGATGTGGTTCTCTACCATCACCAAGAGGGTAATAAAGGAGTTTAATGTTGTCTTCCTTCTCTGAAAGGGAGAAAAATATTGAAGGTATGCTTTCATCACTAGGAGGGCAATAAATCTTCGAGCTCTCTACTACCCCGGGTTTGGTGGAAGTGATTTATATAAGGGCTTCTCTACCTTGCTGTGGGGAAAAAAGGGGATACACTATATTGATAGTGCAATTCTCAAAGAGGACGACTCCGGGGAGTGAATGTAGATCATTGATTTATCGAACCACTTAAATATCTTATTTATTAGTTCTAATTTTTATTCTTACATGTTTTTTTTTCCTTTATGCATTTTAATTCCATTATAACTTCTTGGTGAAAATGAAACTCAATGAAAAGTATATCATCATCATTGCTTAGATATTTTGGTGAACTCATTCGCTTCCATACTAAGTAAAAATTTTTCTTCTTTTTTAAATATTGAAAAATCTAAAAATATTGTCTTTGTTTTTAAATCATGCAATTAGATTTTAAAATCAACAAATTACCCCCCTCTTCCCTCTTGGTGTGCCTATAGACAAGTTTAGTTCATCTTAACAACCTTATTAAACTTTGACAATCTTGTGTTTTTTTTGTTATATACATTATTGGATGACTATTTAGTTTCTCTTAATTTATATATTATATATCTTTTAGTTTGTATCACTAACATTTTAGGTTCAACATGAAATAGGCATAATTAGATAATTAGAGCTCAAGAAAGGTTTGTATAGGTTAGAATTTTTTGGAAGAGTCTGTAATTATATTTTTAAGTTAATATATATAAAAAGGTGTATGTTATCTTAACAACTTTGCACACGCACACACAAGGGGAATGAAAAAAATATATTTTAATTTTTATGTTAAATCATATTATACAATCCATATCATACTATTTAATCCATTCAAAGATAAATTAATTAAAATGTTTAGTTTGAAATGAATAAAATAATTTTTTAATTATAATTAAATGTACTGTATGACCTATACATCATAAAAGATATTTTGTTATCAGAAACCACATCATTGAATTAAACTTACTTATAATAAGTAATTTTTAAAATTTGAAATTTGAGGTATTTATATTGTATGAACATTTCCTATTGTACTATCTTTTATAACATTGCATAATTTAAGTTTGGAGATTATGGAATCAAATCAAAGTTATATTTATTATAGATCATATTGTATGATCATGTATCAAACAGTACGACCACTTGAGGATACTCTGGATGAAGTTTACTACATCATGTATGATTCAATGTTTTATTTTAAGTTATTATACCATATAATGTATAATTATACAAGATGATCTATAGAGGCATTGAATGATTGAACTGTACAACTTTCCTACCATACTGTACTAATAGAGATGGAAAAACTAAAAAAAATATTGTTTTTAGAATCCCACTATTTAAACTATTGTCAAAACTTTGAAAAGGTCTTTTACCTTTTATGTGTCATCCATTGGAGGTGCTTCAGAGGTTATTTTTTCCAAAGAGAGCTTAAAGAGAGGGCTTTATGTAATGGAGAGAAAGGATGAGGTTGTATAAGCGGGAGAAGAGTCTTGAGTGTATCAAGAATGTTTTAGAGGGGATTTCACATTGTTGATCCAACCAACTTTAACCCAATTTTTTCCAAGTGTCATTACTTGTCTTGAGGAAAGATTCATGATGGAAGACTTTGAAGCGGAAGATTGTTGGCTACTATTATGCACTGAGGAGGTTAAATGTATTTTGCTTTTAAGCACACTAAGGAGGTGAATGGGATTTTGACTCTTCATCAAATTAAGGTTGTTAAAAGGATTATAGCTCTCCACTATACTGAAAAGATTAAAGGGATTTTGGCTAGTCTACAGCACAGGGTTGGCGAAAGTGATATTGTAAGGGCTTTTCTACCTAGTTGATTGGGTTGAAGGAGAGTCATAATTATTTAGTGGACATAAGTTAAGTTGGCCAAACCATTATTAAATCTAGTTTGCATTCTTTTATTTTTTTACATTTACTTTCTACAGATTTACTTTCTTACACATTTACTTTGTTCTAAATCAATGTTGAAAATCATTATCAATGCATTACAAAATCATTGTGATTATTTTGGATTTTGCCTTTGTTTTAAAAAGAAAGAAAATAATTTTAAAAGAAAAGGAAAAATATTTATTTACTTTCTCTATAAAATTCAAAACAAAAACTTAGCATTTATTTTGTTATTTGCTTCGACTTTAAACTTTTATTTTTGATATTTAATTTAAAATAAAGGATTTTTAAAAAGTTCTTTAAAACACCAATTTTTCCCCTTCATGATCTTACATTTCATAGTTCTATTGCTTTCAAAACAAACTATTAAGCTTTGATATTTCATATTCCTTGTCAAACCAATCTTATAATGGTCTATCATTTTGAAGCACCAAAATAAATAACTTCTCTACACATCATAAAATAGACTGGAGTTACTAAACAATTTATTACCCTTAGATAAATGAATTTACTGAGGCCTTATGTAAAACTTTGTTATAAATTTTAAAGAAGATCCTAGATAATAAAAAGCATCAATTTCTTGAAAAATTAGTAGAGGCTTTGTTGGCATACAAGCCATGTATAGTACTCCAACTTATTCTATGACTTTCTTTTTTTACTTTGGAATAGAGGTTGTTCTCCCTCTAGAGGCACAATTTACTTGACTTATAATTATAGTAAATTATTATAAAACTTCAAAACAAAAGTTAGATTATGTTAAGAAAAGCTCAAATGTCTATAAAAGAAGAGATTATAGGCGCAATAGAACCTTAAGTTATATTAAGCTAAAATGATTCATGCACATGACAAGATAGTTTATCGAAGAGTTTTCCAGGCAGGAGACATAGTTTTGATTTTAAAAAGACCCATCCTGTGCCATCAAATGATGGGTGGTAAATTTGAGCTAACTTGTAAAGGTTAGTTTATGCTGGAAAAATTTATTAGGAGGGATCATATAAGTTGGTTAAATCTGAAGAGGATTATCTCATGTTGCCTTTACATGGGCGACATCTCAAGATATATTATGATGGGTAGTAATTTTAAATGATAAAGAATATCTAAGTAAAATAATTACAGTCATTTTATAAATTTCATGAGTTTGTTAATGTCTTTGCAATAAATTGGGTTTAGATGATCACCTAGGTTTAAAACATCATACAAAAGTATATAAATTTTAAAGCTCCCATTCCCTTGATTAAATTTTGTCTTTAAATTTATTCCTTTTGGGACTTTAAATGATTAAATAACATGATGCCTGGTATTATCCTAATTCAAATTGCCTAAATTATTCATTTGGGCGACATCTTGTATTTAAATTTTATAAATTTGATTATTATGAATAGATCTCCCATTAAAATTTAAATTCTTATTCTTAAGGATTAATTCAAATCTCCTTAATGACTTTCTTTCCTTTTGAACTTTCATAGATTGGGTAATTTGATTCATGATATTTTTGTAATCTAATATCCTTTTAAATCCATTAATCTGAGATAGATCTCATATTTATAATCTCTTTATTGAAATAGGATAAATTGAAAGATGTGGTTATGTTGCTTTCAAAGTTTAATGATTTCTTCACTTAGATTTATGATGAATTTCTTGAATTATCTCTAGATAGAACAATCCAAAAACTCAAAATTTAACCTATTATTTTACCCATAAACATGTCCTAGATGCAACTCCCCTTCAAAAATAAACAACATGTAATTACTATTGACCTTATTTTTGTATGAGGCCAAATCCTTAAATAATCATCATCATTCAATTGTCGAATTTCACTCATTTGATCAAGTTGAATAATTAAACTTCAATCACTAAATTAATAAAGGCTAAATAATTTATCACTTTTAATCATTCAAGGATGATGAATCATTTAGTGATTTGTATTCAATCAAACCCAAAATCTAGATTCAACCCCTTCTAAACTATTTGATAAACTTAAATATTTATTCAAAGTCGAACCCTCAAACTAAATTCACTGTAAAGGTTGGTGCTAAAGGTCTATTTCAAATCCAAACTCTAAAGCATTTAAACATTTTCCTTTTTTGGGAAACTTTTAATTGGAAAAAATCCTAGGTAAAACCCTTGAAATAATGTTTCTTCATTCACATATTAATTATGCCATCCATTGAGTCTTCCTATTCATTTTGGAAACATGAATAGCCACCTAACCTTTAAAACTCAATGCCTTCATCAATCCTTGAAAAGCCTTTAAATACTTATGAAATTTTCCATTTTACAAGCATCTCAATGTAAATCACCTTGGAAGCTTTAAAAATCAATCTTACTTATTCATGGTCATCATGGAATTTATTTGAAAGAACTTGAACCCATGGTGGACCATGGTTGGCCATGGTTTACTCAGTTTGACCCATAAATTAATTTTAAACATAAATTTGATACAAGCATGAATCATATTAAAAAAATTAATCTAAGGACTAGGTTTGGTTCCTAGGTATTTTTAAATATTCCTAAAATTGTTTAGACCCTATTGAATCTTTGAATGGGCTAGGTAGACCATAACTGGCCACCTTGACCACTTAAGATCCATTTGAATCCTTAATCCTAAAATATACATAGAAGCTAAACCAAACCCCACCAAATAATTCCAACTCTTCTAAACCTTAAAACATAAATGATTAGACCCAACGTAGTCCTTGGTAGACCATGGTTGACTAAGATTGAAAAAAAAAATCCATAAACCATAAAACCCTAAAATGAAATTTTCTTAAACCTTTACTATAGTTTGACCTTTACATGACCCAAGCTCACTTCCAAGAAACCCTAAATCACATTTGGAGTGGATTGGACCCAACCCTAAGTCTTGGTAAAGCATATTTTACCAATCAATCAAGGTTGACCAAACCAACCCTAAACCTTTCAAACTAAAATGCCAATGATCTAGATTAAACCAAGGCACCCTAACCATTTGGGACTATCTATTGGGTCTCTAAGGCTCAACCATAGGTGACCTAGCCATTAGCTCGACTTAGGATAAATAATCGGGCTAACTAAAGTGGTCAAATTAGGTTTCACTTGAGCTATTACTCAACTTATGTAAAATAAAACTAAGAAAACTAAAAGTTCAAGGAGGTTGTAAGACCTCAATGAACATTACCTAAGGCACACTAAGATGAAAAAATACTATCACTTGATGCAGAAGCTAGTACACATATCAAAAGTTATAAAACTAGCGATGATAGTCTAATCAATGCAATGTAATATCAATCATAGATTTTAAACCAAACGGTTATAATATAAAATAATATGCAAAATAATAAAGTCAAGAAAGTAGAAATTAGAATGAGCACATAAGATTTATAGTGGTTCGATCAATTAATGTCCTACATCCACTCCCCGAAGTCTTCCTTTTCAGGTATTTCATTATCACTATAGTGTCTCTCATTTTGTCCTCACACCTAGGTGGAGAAGCCCTTACAAAATCTCTTCTACCAACCCGGTATGGTAGAGGACCGTAATCCTTTCATAGGCACAATACCTTGAATCCTTTATCTCCCTTGTGGAGATGGCAGAGAACAAGAATCCATTCTGGTTAGATAACCTTGAATCCTTTTTCTCCCTTCTCGAGATGCCAAAGAATTGAAATCCTTTCATAAATAGAGAAACTCAAATCCCTTTCACCCTTCCCAGTGTGGCGGAGAAGCTGGGCCTCTAAAACCAAAGAGATCTTCTTACCATAACTTCCATCAAGATAAACCTTTACACATGGAGGAACTCAGGTGCAAGTTCGTCCAGGAAACCTTATGGAACTCTCTCAAACAGACCCTTGAAACCCACAAGGATATTCACCCTTTGTCACAAACCTCACCCTTTTTCTCTCTAGCTCAAGGCTCTCTCTTCAAACTTTCTCCGAAAGAAATCAACTCAATGAATGTCAAAAAGACTCTTACAAAGTTTTATTAGAAAGCATAAATGGAGGGCTTTAAAAAACCTTAAAATTTTAATTAAACCATTAACAATTATACTATATGATAGCAAGATCATCCAGTACGATGTGTAGAATTTGAACTATTAGTAAGATATGATTATCAATACGAATGCCCAACTGTATAGTATGGTCAACTTATTTTTTCTTGTAAGTTTTGTATAATCATCAATATGAATGACCAATCGTATAGTATAATTATTTCAACCAAAATATAGTTTTTCCAGTATGAATCATGGGATGACTAAATATCTTCTCGATTGATCATACAGTGTAATTTAGTTCATATAGCACTAAAAAAATATGAAAATTAAGCCAATTTGATTAATTATTTTGAGGATTAAATTAGGCAATCTCTTAAACACCATGAAGTATAATTTGGTTCATATAGTACGAATAGAGAAATATTTCAAATTCAAAATTTTACTTAATTTAATAAGTAGGGGTTTCTAATTATAAAAGATCATCCATTATAATGTGATGTTTGTACTGTATAAATAATTATATTTTGAAATTATTTTTTTTAAAAAAATAAAATATTTTAATTAATTTTTATAACACGAGATACTACAATAGTATCTGTATTGTATAATATGATTTTTTTGAAAAATTAAAATATTAAAAATTGTTTTTTCTCCTTTATGTGTGTGTGCACAGTCACCAAGATAGCATACACCCCTACAAGACTTAATTCAAGAAATTTAAAATAAATAAATGAAAATTATATATTCTTTCACCATAACTTGTTCTACCCCATCTTGAGCCCTAAACCTTCAAATAATGTTGCATGTTGTACCTAAAATGTTAGTTAACACACAAACAAATATGAACTATAAATACTAAGAGAAATAAAGAGGTAAATGAAATTAGAGCCCCCATTCTTTTTAAATAGATTGAGCGGTTTTAATTATATTAGATCTATAAATATGATATACTCTCACTATTTTGAGCCATTAAACATAAGGCATCTAAACATAAATAAGATGGATATTAATTAATTTGCTTGATCTGTGAGGGATTGAAAATCATTTATTATCCAATAAGAATCTATTGCGAGTAGTGTACTGGCTTACTGTGTAATTGAAATCACAAAACAAAAGAAATTCACTAGGTCTTCAAAAATTAATGACACCTCTTGCAGTTATCTAAATTAGGCATGCTTGGGCACTATGGATTTTTCTTAAGCAGTAGAGAAAAAGCTCTATGGTTTGGTCAATCAATTTTCAAATGATTAAAAGTAATTTAAAAATACCCCCTATTATATTTTTTGAATTAATAGATAAATATAATTGGCATTAAGTTATGTTTTGGATGGATGATTCTTCAAGATGTTTGACACATGACCAAAATTTTCCATTCCAATTTGAATTCAATAAATGCTTCAAATATGCAATTCAAATTCAAAGGTAAAAAATTAACTAATGAATTCCAATTGACCTAAATCCAAATCTGTAAGTTATTTAGAGTTTTTTAATTATGGTGTGTTAAATTATTGTCGAAGGGTAAGATTGTAACTTATTTTAACTTAATAGATGGTCTAGATTGCCTAAAACCTAATTCTCAAAGTATATATACATTTACTTTGGAATTTGAGTACAAACCCTAGAAAGTATTTTTTAACATCAAACTTCTTGAGATTGATGCTTATGTTATAATTGGCTTAGGTTTGAAATTCCATGTTACTTAGAGTTCATTTGGCCTATAAATTAGTGAACCCTAACTTACTATTCATAATTTCTAGTGAGAGAGAGTGTCATTTTATAGTGAGAGAGTGAATTTCAAATTTCAGTTTCCTTCATTTTTACGCTACCCCACCTTGGTGTTGGATGATCTCCGGTCATCCTCTAGTGTTCCGATGGGTGATGTTTGTCATTCATTTGGTTGTTCTTGGGGGAACTACCCACTAACCTTCAGGCCTTCTAGTCATTCATCCAGTGAGGCTTTAATGGTAATTTAGGTGGTTCATCTTTTTTGGGGAGCTACAATAATGTTGTTAAAGAGAAGCCATTAATCATTAATGAAAAAGCTTTGATGTCTGCAAAGAAGGATCTTTCAATGATTGGGAAGGGTAAGGAAGTTTTGATTGATGAGGTAGTTAAAAAACCCAAAACCTTCTTTATATAAAAGTTTGAGTATTGACTCTGGAAGTCCAGATTTAGAGATATCTTCTTCATTTGGATTGAAAATTCATGTTAATAGGTTTTATAATTCAAGTCCTGCTAGTTCTAGGAATCATTTAAATAAAGTGATAATTGATTGGTAGTGATATTGTGGTGGATGTTTCTAATTTGATTGCAGATAAGGTTGTTGTTCCAAATCCTCAAAGGGCTATTGCTAATTATTCTATTAAGTCAAGTGATTTGGAGAAGGTCTGTGAGTGTATCTCAGGGGAATTGAATCTTGTTGATGAAGTGCATAATGATGTTTATGTTTTGGAAACTATTTATCCTATGAGTAATGTGAAGCCTAATGCTTGGGTAAGAAAATTAAATTTAAAAATTGAAAACCTGGACTTGGAATCCTTTGACAGAGGATGAAAAACAAGTAAAGTTACATAAGGGAAATGAATTAAAACATTTAAAAAAAAATGGAAAATGCATTAATCATCAAAGTATTTGGTGAAAATATTCCCTTTTCATGTGATTAGTCTTGAGCTAAGAAGACAATGGAGTCATTTTGGAAAATTCCATCTTACTATTTTTGGATTATATTGGGTTCTTTGTTCATGTGATGAAGAAACTATTATGGAGTAAATCTTGATAGAAGAAACCTTGGTTTGTTAAGGGCCATATTATTGTTATTGATAAGTGGCACAAACTTTCTCTCTGAATTCTCTTAATGGTCTTTCAGCTCTGGTGTGGATTAGGATGCCAAATCTACCTTTGCAATGCTAGGATGAGATAAGTATTTGTAGGATAGTCTCTCAAGTTGGAAAACCATTTTTATGAGATGGGAATATATTTCAATGGGGGTGGAGAGGGTTTTCTAGAGTGTGTGTTTGAATCATGTTGGATATATAGCTTACTTTAGGTGTTTGGGTGGAAGGTTATTCTAGTAGGTTCTTTAAAAAATTTGAATATGAAAAAAGTTTCAAAACTATGCTTTAAGTGTGGTAAGATTGGCCACCTTATAAGTAATTGCCTAGAAGTTAGATTTGTGGTGAATAAAGATGGGAAGGTTATGTTAGTGCCTGTTGTTATTGTTGGTCATGAAGCTAAAGCTGAAAGAGGTTGTGGTGCTTCTGGTTTGTTAACTTCGTAAGTTGGATATAGACCTTGGGTTCATGTCAAATATAGAAATAAAAGGGTTAATGCTGCTAGAAGGAATTATTTTAAGAATGGTTTTAAGAGCAAGAGTGAGAATCTTTTTATTGTTGATAAAGGAAATACAGATACTGGTTCTTTGGGAAATGTTATGCCAAAATAAGGATTTCAACATGCTATATTGATTTTTGAATCTGCTGAAATTGTTATATTTGCTTAAGCTAATGATGCTACTGAAGCTGTTGAAGTTGATGAGGAAACCGAAGATGAAGAAATGATTGAGTAGATTGGGAATTATAGAGGAGCTAGGAAAGTACATGCTTTTCTATATCTTAAGGAATTTTTAAAGGATAATGATGTGATTTTTGTTGGTTTGCTGGAGACAAAGGTATCCTTAATTGATATAAAGGATATTAATTTACTCATTAGAGTATATTGGGATTTTTTTCACCTTCCTTCAGATGGATTATCTAGAAGGATCTTCATGTTATGGAAGTCTGATGTGGCTTCCTTTACCACTCTATATTCTTCTTATCAATGTCAGATTGGAGATTTAGAAAGCCGTAATAAAGGTGTGTGGAAGATTTCAACTGTTAATGGAATAAAAGATGCTTGTAAAAGGATTGAGTTATGGAATAATTTGGAGCTTTTTACTTCCAAAGATAGGCCAACTGTGGTGGGTGGTGACTTGAACTGCTTACCGTTTAAAGGTGATGGGGAGGAAAATTATTCATTTTTTCCCAAGGAATAAAGGAAATGAAGATATTCTTAACTAATAATGATTATCATGAAGTGGGCTATATTTGTTTGAATTTCACTTGGTGTAATAACAAAGTTCGAGGAGCCTATATTTTAGAAAGATTATATAAATGTTTTGTTAACTCTGCTACTATTAATTCTTCTCAGTTGTTGTTGGTTAGTCATTTTCCTAGGGTGGCGTCAGATCATTTCCCTATTGTTCTAAATCTATAGAATGGTGTTCTGAAGGCAAACATGGCTATTAGATTTGAAGACACTTGGGCTTCTCACTTTGCTTCATCAGCCATAGTTTAAAAAGCTTGGAACAAGAAGATTGTGGGAGGAAATTATGAAATTCTAAATATCAAATTTAATTAAAACTTTATTCTACTAGAGTAGAGCCAAGTTGAAAGATCTAAATCAATTGAATAAATCGCTTAATAAGGATATTTTGGAGTTAGAAATGGAGGAAGCAAATGGTCGAGGTCTTTCTGATGATAAAATTCTAGTTCTCAAAACTAAGGTGAATGAGCTGAATATCACTCTTGCTCAGTTAAACACATGGTGGAGATAACGGGCAAAGGTCAAATGGATAAAAGATGGGAATATGAATTCAAAGTTTTTTCATTCATTTGCAAGTGCTAGGAGGAATGATAAAGATATTTATAAAATCAAGGATGAAAATGGAGTGATGGTGGATGACCAAGCTCAGATTGAAAGTATCTTCTTAAATTTCTTTAAAAACAAGTGGGAAGCTAGAGATTATTCATTGAATTGATGGCCTTCTCATATGTGTACACACTCTTTTATGAAGGCTTATTGGTCCATTATCAATGTAGATGTTTGGAATGTTATTAAGCATTTCTTTTCTACTAGGAAAATGGTTTCTAATTGGAAAGATACATTGATTGTGCCCACTCCAAAAGTTGATATACCTTTGGTTCCTTCCATTTTTAGGCTTATAAGTTTATGTAAAACTATTTATAAACTTGTGGAAAAAATTCTCCTTAATAGATTTTGTATATATTCTTCCAAAACTAATTTCCTTTAATAAATCATCTTTCATAAAGGGTCGTTCTTTATCAGAGCATGTCTTGATTGCTCAAGAAGTTTTTCACAAATTCAGGTATTCAAAATTTTCTAAAGGTTTGGTTTCATTTAAAATTTATATGGAATAATCTTATGACAGTATGGCATTGAGAACTCTATAATAGATTTTGAACTATTTTGGCTTTCCTTATAATTTTTTAAAAATTATTATGGAGTGTGTAGAAAATCCCATTTTTTGTATCTTAGTCAATGGTAATTCTTCAAACTGGATCATTGTTAAAAGTGGATTTCATCAAGTTTGTCCCTTATCACCATTTCTTTTTATTATATGCTCTCAATTATTATCAAATGCCTTAATATAAGGAGAGAATGAGATAGGGATAAAAAATTGCCCAAATGCTCCTAGGATATCTCATTTGCTTTATGCATATGATAATTTGATTTTTTCTGAAGCAAATGGTCGAGCCATAAAATAAATTTTAGAAATCTGTTATTCTATTTGGTTAAGTGGTTAAAAGAAGGAGGATAAAAAGAATTGCTCGGGTGATGGGGTTTAAAACTGTTATAAAGAAAAACAACTTGGGTGTGAAGATTGCTTTGAAGTGACTTGTGGCGGTAGATTTTATGTTCATTTTGGATAAAGTTATTGGAACGCATAATACTTGGGGGAATAAATTTATCTCATTATCAGAGAATTTATTCTTACCAAATCAGTTATTCTTTTTATCCCAGTTTTTCAATGCACTCATTCTCTTGTTCCTATTGGTATTTTGGCTGAAATTGATAATATTTGTAGGGAATTTATTTGGCATAAAAACGATAGGAGAAGGGGACTTCTTTATGTATGCTAGATAACAAACTCCTACGATAATGTAAAAGGCTTCAAATTATGCATCTTAGTCCATCTTAATCTCAACATTTGATTGATCTTGAGTTGTGCAATGTAAATCCCATAAGCAATTACAATGCACATCATTAAACCTGAAATACTTAGCACGCAAATTAGAGCATCCAAGCATATATTTGTTATCATCAAAATCTCTTAAATAGGTAATGAGGTAGATAATATCAACAATTGATGTATAAAACCTTGGAAACCAGATATGGTTCATCATGTATGAATTTTGAATTTAAGTAAAACAGGTCGATTTCTTGGGAGATTATTTTGAGTGGTGCAAAATCTCTACAACCGATTGTTAGGTGAAAGATCTCAAATTAGCAAATATGTTAATATGATGAATGGCGTTTGGGTATTAGATAAAGGCATTAATAAATGGCTTACTTTTGTTTCTATTTTACAAAGTGATTCTCTGATTGTTGATCACTTCGTTAAAAATGGAGTATGGGACATGGAAAAGCTTCAGAAGGTCTTTAGGGTGGAGTTGACCAGCCTAATATGTATTATTCAAATTGATCTGAACTGTAATAAGGACCAAGTGAAGCTTATACATTAGGTGATTAGAAAATCTATCTCGGCTCTAGCATTTGAAGCTTTTGTGAGATATCAAATTATTAAGATGTATTGGTAATTGATTTAGAAAATTAAGCTTTATTAAAGGATGGAAGTAATTTGGCGGAGGTTAAATCACAATGTTATTCCTACGTTCCATTTTTTGGAATATAGAAGATTAAGAGATAGAAATTTATGTCGTAGAGGATGTATAAAGATAGAATATTATGAACGTGTGGCGGTCAACTTCACTAAGCTTGTTCAAATTGTTCAAATTTTGAATCAATGGGCTTTTGAAATTCTAATTTTTGGATCTTTTTATTAATGTTGTAGTTGGTTGGAAAATTCTACATCAAGCAAAGCTTTCCTTGATAATTTATATTATTTATTATTTTTTATGTTGGAAATACAAAAATAAATATATTCATGGGGATAAGGAGGATAGTAACTTGAGTATTGTAATAAATTCAGTTTGAGTAGCTTCCATTTCTCTATCAGACGAACATTAATTGGGCATCTGGGGTGCTAATTAACGGTTCAGTTACACAGGAATTATTGGCAACCTCCACCACCCAATTGGATCAAAGTTAATGTAGATGCGTCCTTATTAATGTCCTATAAGGCTGGAGTTGGAGCTATTTTTTGGGATCATAAAAAAAAGGTTTTTGTTAGCATTTGGATTAAATGGTGTTTATTGGGAAATCTCTCGATTAGAATTGTTAGCTATCTACACTTTGGAATTGGATGTCAAAGATTGGATGATGTAGTACAAAGGTATCATAATTAAAGGGGATAACATCAATGTGATTAAATACATTCAAGATGGTCTTAAGGAGATGGAGGTGTACAAGTCCATCTTTGGATTTGAATTTTTTCTTTCATCAAAGATTTTAATCATGTTATTTTTAATTATGTGAATAGGGATTGCAATAAGTTAGCGGATGTTTGTGCTAATTGTGCTCGTAGTGGTAGTTTTATTTGGGATGATATTAGTATGAAACATATTCCTCCTCATTTTATTCAATTGTTAAAGAAGAAGTTTGATGTTGTTAATAGTTTGTATTAGGACTCTTTTCTTACAATGCTATTGTTATGTTAATCTTTCAAAAAAAAAAAAAAAATACTATGCATAAATTACATATGGTTTTTAATGAATAATCAAACGCTCCTCATTCTAATGTCTATATTCTCTCTCCTCTTGTGCTCAATTCCTCGGTGATCATGGTTTCTATTATTGCTCTGGTTCGATCATGGCTACTCTACATTTTTTATCGAAAGGGTTTGGTTTTATTTTTCTTTTCTTGTGTTCCTAAGGTCGTCGAGCCTTAGGTTTCCTCAATTTTTTGCTGGATGGCATTGGGTGTATCCTTTTCTTTGTTAAATCTATGAGGAAATCCTCCTTCAACTTTGGTGGCTCTAAACACTAGTTTCTTTTATAGAAATGCCATCATTTCTACCCCTTAAACTCTGTCTTTCTATGATGTCCTTTGAAGTTTTTCCACTTCTAAAGAGCATGCGATTTCTTTTTACAAAAAACCTCTATTAAGGCTTTCTGAATTTACTTATGTTTGATGATGATATTTTCAAGTTAGCTTCTTCTTATCAATTTACTTTAGTGGAGAAGTTCCTTATTTATATACCTAATCTTGATACCATTCGATGTATCTTTGGAAACATAAAAGTTATTTAGTGTTTTTTCAATTGGTTTTCTTGATGCTAGGCACATTTATATCCCCTTTCTAACAACTTTAATTAATGTCAAATTTTTGTAAGGATGTTTTATTGCATAAATATTTGTCATATGTTTTTAATAAATTGGACTTCATATTTTGTCATTAAAGAAGAATATCCTATAGTGCCTATTTGGGTTTCCTCACAACTTTGTGGTTCATTTTTTTTTTAATTGCCATGTTTTTTACTCTTTGGGTTAAATTTTTAGTAGACCTCTTCAAACTGATCAAGTCACGACTTCTCGATTAAGGCTGTCTATGCTAGGATTCTTTTGGAGTTGGATATTATTAAGAAACACCCAAAAGAATTTTGGAATAGTTTGAAAAATTCTATTTACTTACAAAAAATTGAGTTTGAGAATATTCCCAATTTTTTCTATCAATGGAAAGTCCATGGTCATTCTATTTATGAATGTTTTGTGGTAACCATAATCTCAAAAACATAGGAAGGATCCCAAAGTTCTTCCTATGTCAAATACTAGTGAACCGTTGACCGAGGGAGTTCAAACTCTTGTGGATATTAATGAACCTTTTCCTTGTAGGTATGACATACACAATACTCTTTTTGATAAATCTATCTAGGTGTCAGATAATCTTGATGAAATTAGTGTTCCTTCAAAAGACACTTCTTTAACTTATCAGCTTTTGCCTTTATTTGGAGGGAATAGTGAGGTTGTCAATAATCCTACTTTAATGAGCTCTCATGATGAAAAATATAAGGAAGGTTCAAGTAGGAGGGAGGATTGAGTTTCTTCTCAGATTGTCAATGATTTTCCTATAAAGTCTTTAAACATTTAGGAATAATATATGGTTAATCATACATTTGAGGAGGAAACCACATTCTATGGTGAACAAAATGAAAAAAAAAAATGAGTCTGTTAATGTGCCAAAGGATGATACTTTGGAAGTGGGAGAAATTATTTCAAATGTCAGGTATACTTCTATAGATTATCAATAATGAAATAAAAGTGGTTCTATGTGATCTCCTCGTGGGAATGCAGAGAATATAGAAAATAACTTTCACCTTGGCCTAAGATGTTTCCTCTTTTTCTAATGGGTAAAGCCCTTATTTGGAACATTTGAGGTGTTCGTAGTTCTTTATCTATGGATAGAGTGAGGAATTTATGAAAAATTCATAATATTAATTTTTTTTTATTTTATTTGAGCCATTACTTTCATCTTCTAAACTTATTTCTCTTCGTTTTAAACTTTATTTTGACATGGATTTTGGTATTTGTACCAACAAAATTTGGATTTTTTTGAAGCATTATTTAAATTTATATATTATTATTGATTTGCCTCAAACTGTGCATACTAGCTTCAATTATCTTCAATTTTATTATTATGCTTCATTTGTTTATGCGTCAAATTCTATGTTTGATAGGAAAACTTTATGGAAATAACTTTATGATTTCTTATCTACTATTAATGTTCCTTGGATGGTGGGTGGAGTTATCAATGCTATTACTAATTTTGCTAAAAGGATTGGGGGTAAGCATCCTAACTTTCACTCTGTGGAAGATTTTAATGAAATGATTTTAAATTGCAATTTACATGATATTGGTTTTTTTGGGAATTCTTTTACTTGGAATAAGTTTACAATGTGGAAAAGACTTGATCACATTTTTTTTTAATGATTCATGGATTTCTTCTTATTAAATGACTCATGTTGAGAATCTTTCTACAGTTGTTTCTAATCATTTCCTGTTACTCTTAAGCATTTCTTTGCATATTTGAAACACATTCCAACCCTTTAGATTTAAAAATATGTGGCTCCTTGATGAGTCTTTTTTAAATATTTCACAATGATATTGGTAGGCTCATCTTTTTCCCTATGATAATGTCGGGGGTATGATAAAATTGTGATTTAAACTTATGTGGTTTAAGCAAAAGTTGGCTTGGTGGAATAACTGCATTTTTAATTATATTTTCTCTAACATTTTGGAAGCTGAAAATTTAGTTGATAGTAATGATATTACATATATGAGCAAGTCTTCTATAAAGAATTCAAGTTCCCTTAATAATGTTAAGTCCTATTTATTGAAGCTTTTGGAAAAAAAAGAAGCTTTCTGGAGATAGAAGCCTGCTTCTAAATTTCATGTAGAGGGAGATAAGAATACTAATATCTTTGATAACATTGCCAATTACAAAAAATATTCCTAACCATTTTCATAAAATTTCTTTACATGATGAATCTACTTTGGAGGATCCTATTTTGATTTATGATTTTGGTACTGGGTATCTTAAAAATATTTTTAAGAAAAGGTTTTGTCTTGATTTGAATCTTCATTATTCTTTCATTCCTACTTTGATTTCTAAAGAAGATAATAATTTTCTTACTAAGGTGCCTTCAGAGGATGAAATTTGGTTGACTATCAAAAGTTTGAATATTAACTTTATAGCAAGTCTTGAAGGGTTTACTACTATTTTTTTTTAATTCTTAGTCCACTATTAAAGGTGATTTAGTGAATGTTGTGGTTAATTTCTTTTTAGTAATCTTCGCCCTATGTTTTTTACTTCGACTTCTATTGCTTTAATTCCCAAGAATAAGATCATTAACTTTTGGAATTATTTCTGTCCTACCAGTTTATGTTCCTTTTTTAACAAGTTTATTGCAAATTTACTAATGGGAAAGAATTTTTTATTCTTACATAAGAATATTTCTCTTGAGCAAACCAATTTTGTGAAAGGTCATTCTATATTTGATAAAGTTCTTCTTACGCATGATGTTCATGTATTAGAGGCTAAGATTTCTAGGGGAAATATTATTTTAAAGTTGATATTACCAAAGCTTATGATAATATGAATTTGAGTTTTCTCTACTATTTTAAAGCTATTTGGTTTAAACATGAATTTTATCAAACTTATCAAAAATAGTATACATATTTGTTATTTCTCTATCATTATCAATGGTAAGTCCAATGCATACTACAAATCCTCTCGTGGTCTTAGGAAAGGGGATCCTTTATCCCCTATCTTGTTTATCATGGCTACAGAGTATCTCTTTAGGGGCCTAAATGAGTTATTTAGAAATCATCCAAATTTATAATTCAGAATAGCTGGAGGAATAATTCCATATTACTTGAGCTTTGTTGATAATTTTATTATTTTTTCTAATGGTTCTTTTAAGATGTTTTACATCATGTTTAGATTTTGTAAATAGTTTGAACATGCTAGTGATTTACTCTATGATCCTTCAAAGAGTTGCCTCATTTCTGCTAAGTCTATAACTAAAAGGACATTGAATGATATTAAAAACAAGTTGGGTTTTTCTCCTAAATATTTACCTATGAAATATTTTGGTATTCCACTTTATTGAGGTAAGAAGCATTCTCATTTGTTTGACGATATCTTTGATGCCATTCACACAAACTTTCCACTTGCTTTTAACTTTTTATCCTTTGGGGTCATTTAATTCTTATTAAACATGTTCTTTGCTCTATTCCTATTTATTTATTTCACACTTTATGCCCTTCCTTAAATGTTTGTAGTAGAATGAAAAGATTATTCAATAATTTTTTTTGGTTGCTAAGTAGAGTAAAAAAGCTATTTTGTGGGCTTCCTAGACTAGTTGTGCTGAGGTGGTTGATGAATGTTGGTTAGGTTTTAATAATTTGAAGGATATGTCTCAGGCTTTCTCTTACAAACCATGGTATGCTTTTAGATCTAAGACGAGTCTTTGGGATAAATTCATGACTGTTAAATACTGTTCTACAAAACATCCCCTTAATTATTTTCTTAGGCAAAGGGACTCCATTAATTGGAGTAGGCTTTGCTTTATTAAGTGGGATGAGGAGCAACTTATTCAATGGGATGTTGGGGTTGGTAATATTTTTTTTGGCTAGATAATTAGTTAGAAAAGTTTTTCATTGATAGTTTATTGAATACCCATTCTACTTCTGCTTGTAATGTTTAATATTAAAGATGGGGTTTGGAATGTGGAAATACTGAATGATTATGTGCCTGACTTAATTGTAAATCTAATTCTTTATATTACTATTCTCCTTGATAATGATGATATCATTTTTTTTATTTATCTATTGATGGTAAATTTTCTTTTAAGTAAGTTTGAAGTGCTTTTAGATAATCTCAAGCTAAATCATTGCTCTATTATGCTATTTGGCATTGTAACATTTCAATCACTTATTCTATTCTTATGTGGAGAATTTTACTCAATTATCTACATACTGATTCTATTTTACTTAAGAAAAGTTTTTTAATAGTATCTAAATGCCAATGTTGATGCCAATGTTGTTACCATATTAAAAATTTAACTCATGTTTTTTGTCAAGGTCCTATAGCTATACAGGTCTGGTTCTATTTTGATAATTTGTTCAATGTCAAATCTACTACCAATTATTTCACTATTACCAATCTTTTAGATAATTGGTTTATTCCTACTCAAGGCCATTTTCACATTATTTTACATATTATTATATGTTGGTATCTATGAAAGAGTAGAAATGAGTCTAAACCTGATGGCCTTAAGTTGAATGTGAAGAATATCATTGCTAAAGCTATGGATAAAATTTTGCATGTTTTTGTGGCTAATCTTATTAAACCCAATTCTTTTAAAAGTTTTTATCATGTCATTACTGAGTTTGGTCTTTCTTATTAATTTAATCCTCATGTTAGTCAAGATAGAATTATTAGATGTTTTAAACCACGACATCATGGGGTTAAACTTAACATTGGTAGCCCTAACAACAATCATAATGCTTGTTATAATGGTATTATTCGTAACTTTACAAGTCTTGTTGTTATTGCCTTTGTGGGTCCTAACAAAGCTACTAATGTTTTGAATGTTGAAATTCAAGCACTTCACAATGGGATTCAATTATGCATCTTGTTAGGTATCACTAATGTGTATAATAAAGTTGATGTCATGATTCTTATTCATTATATTGAGAGTAAAAACATTTCTAATCCTTCTAATTTTTACATAATCTGAGACATAAAGAGTGGATGTCTCTTATTTTTTATTCTATTTACGAATATTTTATATGAATGAAATACTATGGCTAATTAGTTAGCTAAATTTTGTTATAATTTACAAGGGTTTACTAAATTTATGGAGCAATCCCTTTCAGGTATCTCAAAGGATTCATTAGGTTAGACCAATCTAAACTTCCTTATATTTGATCCACATAATGGATTTTTAGGTTCTTATTAGAGGGGTTTGGTCTTTTGGGGTTATTTTTGGCTGCTTGATTCTTTTCTCTATGCTTTTTATTACTGATGTTTTTGTTGGTGGATTGATTAGGTTGTTATTTTGCCTGTGTCATTATGATGGAAATGACATAGGTTCTTATCTTGTATTTTTTATTTTTAGGGGGGTTTGGTCACTCTATTGCTCTGAACTGCAGTTTTTTCTAGTTGTGTTTTTGGTGATGATGATGTTGCAGGAGTTTTTAGTTAGGTGATTTATTCCGTGGTTTTCCTTTTGGTGCTCTTCATCTATTCAATCTTTAGGCATTTTTTTATGTCTTTGATGGTTTGAATTATGAGGTTTTTACTGGTTGACACTTTGTTGTCATTATCATTTATGATTTGTTGAGTATTTGTGCTCTCTCCCAGTTAAGCTTTCTACTACTCATCAATTATAATTATAGTTATCATTCTTCTAATTATCATAATGCTTGTTTTGGAAATTGTCTTGGTTTCCTTTTAGGGATTCTTCATTTCTTTTGGATTCCTTTGGTTCTAGATCATATTTTTGTTATGGCTATTTTTGCATTTTTTGTAATTATAAAGTTACCCTTTTTTTTGGATTTGGCTGGGTCCGAGTATACTTTTGGCTTGTAATGATTATACCCTTCTAGAGTTTGACTTTTTTCACCCACGCTACTCACCTTCTCCTCCTTTGATCCTTAAAGGGCTGAGTGGATGTGTTATTGGGTTAAGAGTTATGTGTTAGGAAGATTGTAATCTTTAATGTTTGGCTTCTTCATTCCTAAGGTTTCTTGTGGATTTTTTGAACCAATGCTTAACAATTTTAAATGTCTACTGCTAATTGTTCCTCTTAAAGATTTTCTTAGTTCAGGAGGTTATGTATATTAAGACTAATTTTCTATTTTTGTTATCCTAGCTAGTCTAATTGATTGCTATCATATTTTCTTTTATCCTTATTCTAGTTGTGTTCTTCCTTTTTTGGGATTGGTGGTGGTTTAAATTTGAGTAGCAGGTTATTAATGTTTATCCTGATATTGCTTATACTACACTTCTGACCTTAGTGCCATTAGTAATTTGATTCGCCATGCATGGTATTTGGTAATTCTTGCTAACCAGCCTTAGGTTTTTGGTTTTTTTTATCTATTGTTGTTTTTATTCTATTCATGTGGGTTGTCTTATTCACATATATCTTATGATTTGGCCTTCTTTAAACACATCTTTTGATAACTATCTTGTGCTGCTTTTATATGTTGGTGCCTTTTTTGTCTCTATTATTTTAATTTCACCTCTATTATATTGTGGTTGGTGTTAATTTTTTATCTCATTTATTAGGCTATTGTGTTGTAGGTGTATGTGCTTATTGAGCATGCTGAGTTATTTAGGAAAGGTAACTGGGTTTTCAATTTTATTTATTTATTTTGGAAATCCTTCTTTAATTATGAACTTAACTATGCAGATGTTTTGCTCAACAAGTTTATAAACTATTGTATCAGATATTTTAGCTGGCCCATGAGTTTCTTTTATCTTAACAATTGTTTGCAAGTTCCCTTCTGTGCTCTTAGTTTGGTTCGTGAATTTATTGGTGGATAGATGGAGCTTTAAGATATCCTCAAGTTCTGTCCACTTTTTCTGGGTGCTAGCTACTTGCCACCCTAGATTAGCACTTAGAGGTTGTTCCACACTATATTCTTTAAAACTTAAAGTCAAACAACTTGAACACTTAAAATATTAAAAAAAAAAAACATAAAACATTAAATCATTAAAACTAAAGTTTTAATTGAATCCCATTGACATTAAACAAATGAAAGTAAACTATAGACAATTTATTTAAAATTAAATTTAGGATATATTCAAATCACATAACTTTTACACACAATTTAGTTGGTTTGCTAGGACAACCCGCAAATCTACCCAAGGCTAGGCTTGTGTTTTCTTTTGGTTTGTTGTGTGAGATGGATTACTTGGAAGGTATGTACTTGGCTTATACATTTACTTTCTATACACTTAATGTCATATACACATTTATTATATTAATAGATATTGGTGCTATACATTTAGTTTACTTACAATGTAGCTTAATTTTTTGTATGATGCCTTTGCATTTATTGAGTTAGTGGCAATATTTACTTTCCTATATAATGTAGAATGTATCAAAGAGCAACATAAAGTTTAAAATTTTAAGTGCAATTGTAAAGTCTAGATCTCTTGTATAGTTAGTTTGAGTTGTAAAGTGTAAAGAGTTGTAAGAGATTTTGAGGTGATTGCTTATATACACTTGTAGAGCTATAAATTGAAATGTTTTCTTTCCTTTATGGGACATTCTCTTCTAGAATTCTATGCAAAACCAAGATCTAAAGGACATAAAGATAATACGTAATCACATTTAAATCTAAACTATTCATAGATTGACCACCTTTACTTTTCAGTAGACATTGGGTCATACATTTTATAAGTAAACGAATAAGAGTTATATATATATATATATATATATATATATTGCTTCATAAATCATATGTATATTTTGCATTGTGCTAGTTAGGTGCTTTTTTATATTAAACAAATTTTGATTTAATTCTAAATTAAAATCTCATTGATTCCATTTAAATAAATAACCTACCTATCTTACATTCATTAGATATTGATTGGTACGTAGAATGATAGGTGGTAGTCCACTCCAAATAGACATAAAGTCTAGATTATAAATAGACCTCAATATCTTCTCTCTGGCAGAGTTATACAAACCTAATTAAATTCTAAAGTCCAACATACATGTAAATCTAAAGCATTTCTTAAATTAGTAAATCCTTCAGAAAACAATTCTTTAGGTTTAACTTATTCCTTTTGGTAGAATAGGAAACTTAAACTTTAGTTAAGTTTTATAAATTTAAAAAGTCTAATATCTAGTTTAATTAAGATTTTTCTCAAGACTTATATTGAGATTTAATTAGTTAGAGAAGCTTGGCTCCATAGAGAATTGAGAACCCAATAAGAAATAAACTTTACTCAAGTTTATATAAAGTATGTGGATTATATTTGGAAAAAAACTATAGTTTCATTTATTAGTTAGTTTTATTTTTACAATTATAGGTAAATATCATTTTATCTTTCAAGAGAAATTTAACATTTCCAATGTTGTGTTCTATTATGAAAGTAAATATCATTTCTCTTTCCAAATCGATTGTGAAGCATTAGTGTGCCTCTTGGGATAGCATAAAGTTTGGCTATGTAGATTTGATTAAATAAACTTAAAGTAAATTAGCGGGTACATTTTATTTTCCCATAGTTACTATAGTAAATATTTAGTTAACTTTATCTTTATTAAAAGAAGTAAGATTCTTCTGTGTTTGCTAATATCATTCTGATTAGGAAAATGAATGGTTACATTTGTGTATGCATCAACTATAGGGATCTAAATAATGCTTTCTTAAAGATGATCTTCTATTTCATGTGCTAGAATTCGTGGTAGACATGGCATCCTTGCATGTTAGTTTCACTTTCATGTATAGCACATTTAGTTACAATAAATCTAAGATGGATTTTGAAGATAAAAAATTAAAAATTGTCATAACACGTATAGGTTTTAATTATTATTAGGTTATGCCCTTCATAATTTAGAATGCTAGTGTAAGTTATTAGTACACTCTAACCCAGATTTTTTATGAGCTTATCCATAATTAAGTGAAACGTTATATTTAAGATCTACTCAACAAAATTCAGGAAAGGGAAGAATACCTTTATGGTTTAAGAATGAATTTTAAATGGTTGAGTTTCTATGATATATTTGTAAACCTTCTTAGGTGTGCCTTCATTGTGAATTTAGGGAAGTTTCTAGCCTTTGTACTAAGGGTTTGTGGGATTGAAATTATTCTTTATAAAATTAAAGCTATCTTAGAAAAGAAACATCATAGAAGTCTCACCCAATTACAATAATTTCAAGGGAAATTACAATATGTAAGTAGATTCATTTCAAAATTTCCTAGTAGGTTATAACCATTTGTTATTTTATGTAAAAAGGATGTACAATTTCATTGGGTACCTTCATTGTGAATTTGACATAACATTCATATGTGTGCATGTTGTGAATGGTCAAGACATTAATAACTCCTAGTAGTATACCTTATAATTACTAAATTCCCTTGAAATGACAATCTTCCTAAAGAAAATATTATGAGTTTAGGGGAGAAGAAATCTCTACCCATGAATTGTATTTGATGATCCAGTCTTTTCTCAAAAATTAAAGGTCCCTGGCATATTTTTCTTTTGAAAGCTAATATTGGGTTAAAATTTATGACACCAAAAAAAAACTCTTGTTCTATTCTTACCATATATCAAAACAATATATAAAATACAAAGTGGAGCATGAAGCTTGATAACATATTTAGACATCAAAAATTTGATAAAATTTAATGAAATTATTTTTTTTGAGGGTTCACAACTTCTCATCAATCAAGTTGTTGGAATTTTTGATGCGCTAAAATGAAAATTTGTTCCCTACTATCAATGCATAATGAAGTTCTTTGAATACATTTCTATCAGTAAAAGTGCTTTGTTGCTAATATAAACAAAATGGAACACCCCATAGGGGAGGTTGAGAATTGGTGTGCATTAACATTTTTAAACTTGAGTGGAAGCATAAAATAATTATTAAATTTTTCATTTCTACATCTTTTAAACTAAGTTAGATCAATAACCAAAAGCATTTTTAAGAATAAACTAATGAAGCAAAAAAAAATATTTTATTTTCTTTTATTTATCAAAATATTTAAAAATAAAAGTGATTATTATAGAAATATTATTTTTAATTTCAAAATACATCTCCAACAAATTTACATATCAGTGCATATAACCAAACAAATTATAATAAATAATTTACATGAAAAAGTCAAAAAAAAAAAATTGAAAAAAATTATTTATAGTGATTTTTTCACATAACTAATGTCCATTCCTTCAGCCTCTACACAACATGTTTACAACCGTACTCCTTTTACTTATAAAAAGGAGGCGAATCCTCTCTCCTTCTTAGGTAATGGAGGAAACCCTACAACCACTTCTTTCCTTGAGAAATTTGTCTACTTCCTGGATAATATATTAACCCAAACATCTTCTCTCCATGAGAAGTTGTTTCTCCCTAGCCTCTTATTAGATCCATGAATCCCAATCCATGTATCAACATTAAGACTTCCTTGAGCCATTCTCCAAGCATTCACAACCTACGTTACAAGTTTGTTGGAGGAGGCAGAATAGTTGGAGCTTACCCTTTTTCTCCTCTTCCTGATCTCCTTCAATTTGATTCTATCTTTTCCTCTCACTATTAAAAAAGTGAAATGAGTGATTCTTGAAGAAAGAGGAGAAAACATCTAGGACTCCTACTGGTTGTTATGTTTTTCTGTATCAGATCAAAAGCTAATTTAAATTCTTTACTGTTCATGAAAAATAGTAACTATGTAAAGGAGGGTTGTGATTTTATTCTAATCACAATATTTTTGAATGACATTATATCTGAGAATATGCAAGACAACATATGTATTAAACACCATAACACTGACTTAAAGTTTGTGATGATTTAGTGGACTATTTCTAAGGTTCATGTTTATAGTGGTCCAATTATTAAGTTAACCTTTAAGATGTCATGTTTTTTGACCTAGCTGTTGGAAACTTGAAAATGTTATGTAGTAGTCCTATCAACAAAGATTCTAAGGTTTGAAAAGGTTTCCAATAAAAGCTCAGTGTGGTAGATAAAAGATAAGGAAAAAAAATTAAAGGGTGGATCTTATAAATAGATATAATACCTATTACAAATATATTTTCAGATTATGATTTTGATGATAGCAAACAAATCATGCTTCACTACGACTGCTTTTTTCTACTGACTTTTCAGCACTCAAAGATCAAACGGAAATCAGAATCAGCTCAAGATGGGGTAGATTAGGGTTAAGTCAGTCTGTAATTTTATTTTTCCCCTCTTGAGTCAACTGTAATCTTTAGTGTCACTAATGCAAAGTAACCCTACATACACACACTTGAGAGGCTTAGAATTTTAATTTTTACTCAAATCGACTAGGACGATATTTACATCGGCCTGGACGATCGGGCTCAAAATAAAAGTTCTAATCAGGGGTTCTTAATTAACGCAGCCATCATTAGCCAATCATCCTGGATGATACTTGTATCGGCCTTGACGATATGCTCAAAATAGAAAGATATTTCTGCCATAAACAATTAAGGTATTATGTATTTTTCACAATCGGCCAGGACGATCTTGGATCGGCCTCGACGATATTCACTATTATGCCTTAATTAATCAGACAAATCAAGGAAATGATTGATAGGATCACATCGTCCTGGACGATTACAGGATCGGCCAGGATGATCTATTCAAAAATCTTAGTAACTTCTGGATGATAAATATCGGCCAGCACCAATTTAGGGCAATGTGTTGGACGGTCGGGATCGGACAGCTTAAATTCAGGTCGATGCTCTGGACAATTTTTCTCTGATTTGAACTGATCGGCCGGGACGATCGTGCTGGACGATCAAGCCAATTTTCAATCGTCCAGTTTGCATTCAGGGCAAAGCTCTGGCCGATCTCATGGTATTTGTACTGATCGGCCAGGATGATTTCCATATCGTCCTGGACGATATAGTCGGGAACTTGCAATTAATGAGCTCCTTTGAAGATCTTCTATTCAAGATCTCTTATTTAATGTTTTTTAACATCCTTGGCTATTATCTTGACATGAGAAAACCTAAAGGAGAGAGAGAGAGAGAGAGGGAGAGAGAGAGAGAGGATCTTGTGAGGGGATTCACAAGGGTTGCTCCAAGCATTGTTCCACTTCTTCTTCCCTAGAGTCTCTTGTCCTTGGAAGGGTTGGGAGAGGTAAGTTCCAGCAAGCGATCGAGGTTCTCTGTCTGCTTTAAGAGGAAGCTAAAGGAGGAAGGTTCTCTGCCTTGCCGGGTGTGGCAAAAAGAGGTGCTTGTAAAGGCTTCTCCGCCTAGCTGTGGGGCCTAAAGGAGAGTGACGATTGTAGTGCAATACTCGGAGGGCACCTTCGGGGAGTGGACGTAGGTCGAGTTGATCGAACCACTATAAACCCTTGTGTTCTTATTTTTTACTGCTTCCATATTTATTTTCTTCCGCGCTTATTTTTTTGTGGTGATTTGGTTTGTATTCGTGCTTTGCCTAAAGAATTTTTTAAATACCAATTCACCCCCCTCTCTTGGTTAGCCTTGGGCCAGTTCTATAGGGATTAACATCCCTAACAAACTTTCAAGTGGTATCAGAGCGGGATTCAAAAATTTAAGTTTGAAAACTTTTTCAATTTGATCCATGGCTAACTTTGGGAATAGAAACACTACTGATAGTTATTCAATTACACGACCTCCTTTGTTTGACAACTTACCTTTTGATTTTTAGAAAACCCGCATGTCAATGTTTTTACAATCTACTGATTATCGCATGTGGATGCTTATTAAAGAAGGGTATTCTCCACCTTCTCGTGAAATTAACTGAATTAAAATAGAGGTTGCTTTTACTTAATGGACTTTCAATGAAAGAGATTTAGCTCAATTGAATGTAAAATATTTGAACTATTTTTTTTATGCTTTAAAGTTTGAGGATTACATGCGTGTCTCCACTTGCAAAACTGGTAAAGAAATTTGGGTTAAATTGTGTATCACTTATGAAGGAACCAATGAAGTAAAACAATCCTGTTTGAAGATTCTCTTGCATGACTACTAACTTTTTCGTATGAAACCTCATGAAATAATTTCTGAAATGTATACGAGAAGGCATGCAAAAATTACTGCTATAACTGAATCTAAGGATTTGAACACGTATTCGATTGACAACTTACTTGGCTCACTCATTGCTTACGAGCAAGGGGTGAATCAAAGAAATCTTGATGCAGGTGAGAAAAAGAAAGAGAAAACAGTGGCACTAAACGCACACAAATCTGACTTCGATTCTTCCGGGTCTGGGAGCGATGAAGTTGCCTTCATCTCAAGGCAATTCAGAAACTTTCTAAGGAAGCAGCAAAAGCATAATTGGAGAAAAGGTAAGGATAACAAGTATTCTAAATGATCTTCTGATGTTGTTTATTATGAATGCAGGAAGCCTGGACATGTGAAAGCCGATTGTCCTACACTTCAAGATCACTCGAGCTAAGAAAAGGAAAATGGTGAGGAGAAATCCAAGTTCAGGAAGGATAAGAAAAAAGTTCAAAAAGCATTCTGGGCAGAATCTGCATCAGATTCCTCTAAGACTAAATCGGAGGAAGAGACAACAAACCTATGCTTAATGGGGGAAGATCATCTTGAGCAAAGCGATGATGAAGAGGTATGTAAACCAACTTATGATCAATTGTTTGAGATTTGTGAGAAAATACATGCATCATACAAAAAACTTAAGAAGACTCATGCTAACTTAAAATTGGAACTTGTGAGTTTACAAAAAGAGTATGAAGTTATTCTTAAAGATCATTCAACGATTGATTCTAATCACATGGCTCTTCTTGATGAATTTGATGATTTGAACAAAAAGCATTCGGAATTAATTGATGAGAATGAAGCATTAAAAGTTTCACACACCTCTCTTCAATCTGATTTCAAGAAATCTAAAGAGAAAGAGAAAAACTTGAGGGTTGAGAATGATGTTCTAAAAAATACAAACTTGAGGATTAAAAATGAATTGGATACACTTAAGGGAAATTGGAAGACTCCCACTTTGAATCCAAAGCCAAAACCTAGGAAGAGGCATTATAACTCAAACCATTTAAGAAAACCTTTTCCTTGAGTTAGATGTTTTTATGTGGCATGCTAGGACACATCCTCACACACTTGCACTGTTCACCGTAGTACAGACTGGGTGTGGAGACCAAAATTGCATACTTCACAGCATAGCACACATGCATTACACTCTACTTTTTATGAGAAGGGACCCAAACCTATTTGGGTTCCTAAGTCTGACAGCTGTTGATTCTTACAGGAGTGCTCTCACCAAAGACCTCGTGGGAGCATAGGATAATTGAACATATAGAGGCTCGCAGCTTATAATTGTTTAAACTTGTTGCATCATAATTTCTTGAAATGTTTTTTAATTAGTTTTGTGTTAATTTTTGTTATCTGCTAGCTTTTTGTTGTTCTAGATTATTTTATTTTCGCTTTGCTTTTATTATTGAATTTCTATATTATTATTTTTTTAAGCTTTTAAGATTTTGGAGATTTAAAGCCATTGATTATCATATCTAAATTGGATAAAGGGAGAAACAATGTTGATGGTTTCCCTCCCTCTTACCTCTTTTAAGTGACATAATTTTCTTTTCTAGACAAAAGTCTATCTCATATTGACAACTGGTTTTGAAACTAATATTCTTTTTATCTTGCTACAATAATCTATCTTGTGCATAATATCCAAAGTTCTTATATATCTTTCAAGTTAATTGAAATCTTGCCATTGCATTTATCACATGATTATGATTTTGTTTTGTGGCTTATTCTTCCCTATGTTAGAGAGAGAGCTCCTATTCTCTAATATTTGGAGGATATACTCACAACTAAGGTTCTTTTTAGGTGTTTTTGTTAAAGAGATTTTAGCTTGAAAGAATTAAGAGGGAAAGTGAAAAGATGTAAATTTGAAATGAAAAATATATATACACAAATGTGTATTAAAAATCAAGATGCTCAAAGAGCCAAATCAAAGATACAAGAGGCATAAAATGAGCCCACTAAATACAAGCTATTATCTCTTCTCTGAACTCTTAAAACTTAGAGAACTCATTGGTTATTTGATGCTTTCAAAAGCTTGATTTCAAATTCCATGATTGAGACAAATTACTTTGTTATATTATTTATAAGATATTTTCTTTGTAACCAAGTTTTGAATGGATCTTCTTTTTACCCAGTAAAGTTTTTCTGAGTTAGACCTTTTTTTTAAAAAAAAAGACGATCATTTCCCTAAAAGATGTCCGAGCTAGGGATTAACAAGATCGGATATTCTACCTTTTTTAGATTTTGACTTGTTAACTCTTTAATCTTTTGAATCTCTAAAATTTAACTGTTTGAGAAATTTTTCATATGGATACTTTTCTAAAACAAAAAAAAAAATTAAAACCAAAAACATGAATTTTTTTTTCTTTCCTTCATTTTTCTTTTTCTTTCTATTTTTTTTTTTAGCCTTTTTATTGTTGTTTCTAGCTTTGTATTATGAGTCATTTATTTCTGAGGGCTTTGATCATCAACATCATTTCTTTGGATTCAAATTTCTTATCACATCGTCCTGGCCGATAACTTTATCGTTCTGGACGATAGGATAATTACTCTTCAAATTTCCATATGCTGAAATTTTATGTACTTGCTGTAAATCTTCGTCCTAAATGATAATTTATCATCCTGGACGATCTGATCAAACTCTGTTGCAATCATATTGATAGTCTTGGTCGATAACATATTTCATCCTGGCCGATGCATTTTATGGTCATCATCCTGGCCGATACACTAGATCGTCCACGACGATCCACGTGTCAGAATGTTTAAATCTTTAAAATTTGCCCCGGATGATCCATTATTGGACAATCGTCCTGGTCGATCCACTGTTCGTCCTGGACAATACACGTGGCACAGATTTAAAACATTTTAAATTTTGCCGGTACGATCAATTATTGTGCATCGTCCTGGACGATACACCTAATCGGCCTGGACGATCTACTTTTTCAACGGTCATCAAGCATGACTCCTCGGGATGATCGTCTGTGTCTAATCGTCCTGGCCGATATCTGAACGGCCCGACCGATCGGACCACCTTTTTGACCAATCGGCTTGTACGCAATAATTGAACTAAATCGTCCTTGATGATTCTGTGATCGTCCTGGACGATATGGTCATTTCTTTAAATTCAGGCCATTCCAGCCATTGTTTTCACCTCAACCTTCTTCTTCTCTTGTGTTTTCTTAACTGTTTTCTTGCTATGGCTGGTGGGAAACGAGTCCGACATGCTTCTGGAAGTTCCTCGAGGGCCACTCTGGACCCTCAATTCAGGAAAGTGGAGGATCAAGCAATTTTCCATCGCTACAAATAATGTGGCATCACCCTTTCTAGAACAATCAATCCTACCCACCTTTTATATTCGGTAATGGATCTCTTTGCTCACATTTCTCTCTATTTCATTCTTACCCTCATTGTCCCTTTTTCCTCAGAACTTTTGTTAAAATTTTATGCAAATCTTCGTATAAATTATACATTCACAGCCCTGACCTCCTATGTAAATCAACGCCTCGTCGAGATTACATATCAGGACTTTACTGAACTTTTGCAGCTATCCACCACCGGGGATAAGCTACATATAATTGTTTTAGATCCTGATTTTGACTGGTTCACGGAAAACCATTTTCTTCGCTAAACCAACACACCCTTTCATATTGGAGAGACTAGCTCTTTAGTCAAAGATGCTAGTACAATTCAGCATGTCCTTTGCACCTCCATCATTCCAAAAGCTGGGGATCGAATCCACATCACTCCTCTGCTTTCTCTATCTATCATCCCAGAGCTACATTTTCTTAACGTTAGGGAGTGGTAAAGGCCCTAATAGTCCACATAAATTAAGATGTCCTAGTAAGTCAACCACACACTGTTGTCCTAATCATGTAAGAAATTTCATTCCAACACAAAAGAGCCTCAAGATGACTTTGTATTTGTTATATAAAAGTTGGTATCGTTCACCTCTGTTGATATCAACCAAGCTTTCTAAACTACTAACTACTAAGTTGATTGGTTGATTACCTAAATATTTTGCATCTCCCCTATAGACTATGAGAAATCCTTAGGTTCAAAACATATAAAAATTAAAATGCTCAGTGGAAGAGAAGGGAGGATATGATAGTAAATTTCTCTACCTCTATCTTAAACTAGGAATCTAAACCCTTGCATTACTTTATTTTTCTAAATTTAATGCCCAATTGGAATATCAGTGAAGTTACTAAGGATAAGACAACTTTAAACTAATATATCCAAAAGGATTTCCCAATCGACTATAGGAAGGTAGTCTTCAATCCATTTAGTGCATGCTTAGGGGGATAACAATAGTAAGGTTAGGTCATTCCTACTTAATTTATAATTGTGTGTTGCTGCTAAAGCTATAGGAAACCTGAGGGAGGAGTAGATTTTTCCTTATTCTGTACTTACTATATCTAAAATCAAGTCCTTCAAAATTTCCTCTTCATAATAAGGAGAGGGATAAAACCAACGAACATAACCTTATTACCATTGAGTTAGAGATTCTTGGATGCTATTATATTATATAGTGATCTTCTAGGAAAAAGTGGATCATATCTAGGATTTTATTGATGGTTTCACGCAACAGGCCACATGATTAAAGTAGGGCATGTACTAATATTATGACCATATTGTGCTCCAACACAAATAGTAGTATTAATATAATGTTTATGACCTGGGAGATTAACTCACATGGTCAGTGAAATGGGTTCCTTGTAACCCCCACCTTATGAGTTCTACCTTAGTGCACCATTGATATCAATAGCATCGATAAAGCCATAAAAATAAGAAGATGAGGACAAAGGTGATGATGATGAGTAGGGAGAAATTCATAAGTTATTGTATTTTTAATTTTTTTTTCCATGCTATTTACTACTATTGTTAATTTAGTTTTATCAAGATGTAATTTGGATATAATAATGAAAACAAATCCCAAATTTATTTCCTTACAAATTTTGTTATTTTTTTTTATTTATTTCAATTACATTTTTTTTCTTGTTATGCATAACTTATTATTGCATGTAATATGAAATTTAAAAATAAAAAATTAATAATTAAGTAATTAGTACAACATAATTTAAAAGATCTTTTAAATAAAGTAATTCAAGATAACTACTAATCATTTCATTTGAATTAATATTCTAATTAATAAAATTCCTAAAATCATAATCAATTGGCTACTTACAACATAATTAGTTGATTTAAGGATTAATGTGGATAAACTATTAAGAATAATTTTAAGTCATCTATTAAGAAAGTAATTAGGGGATTACAAAACCATTAAATAAATTTTAGATAAAATAAAATTTGAGGAAAAGATAGGTAATCACAATCATTATAAAGTACTTAACAAATAACAAGGTCAAAGTGAAATTTAAAAAAAAAAATTCTAAGTATTGGACTATTAAAAATTCATACCTATAATGTTGAGCCCCACTTAAACAAAGAAATATAGGCAATAGATAGGTATTAAAAATTCTTGTTAGATATTTAGCCAAATTAAAAGAAAATAAGAAAAATAAAAATTAAATTAAATATTAAAAAGAACCTTTGGACAGGTTAGCTCTATAAGCCTAGGAGATAAAGTATGTTGATTTGTGATTGTTGATGATTTTTCTAGATTCAATTGGGTTAAATTTTTATTTCATAAGAGTGAATCATTTGAGGAATTTAGAAATTTTTGCACTTGTATTATTAATTCAAAGTGATAATAGAGGTGAATTTGAAAATGAAAATTTTGATGATTTTTATAAAGAGAAAGGAATTGATCATAATTTTTCAGCACCTCCCTCAACAAAAAGTGATAGTAGAGAGAAATAATAGAATATTAATTGAATCCACTAGAGCCATGTTGGCAGAATATTCACTTTCAAAATATTTTTGAGCTGAAGTAGTTAGTACATCTTATTATATTCTGAATAGGGTGAACATTACATCAAATTAAACAAAACACCCTATGAACTTCTTAAGGGGGGAACACCAAATTTGTCACATTTGCATGTTTTTAGATATAAGGAGTTCATTCTTAATTATGGGAAAACTTCAAAAAATTTGATCCAAAATGTTATGAAGGAATTTTTCTTGGATACACTAGCGTTAAAAATTTTGAAGAGCTTTTAACAAGAGAACTTTGATAGTTGAGGAAACCACATATGTTGTGAATGATGAATCTGGCATTTTAGAAGAGCTAAGGTTAGAAGAGAAACAAATTCAAAATAACTCCCAAGAAATTAAAAAGATAAATTTGGAAGAAAATATGGAAAAAGAAAAGCCTTTGTCTAGAGAATTGAAATTTTATGAGAATCACCCTAAGGAATTGATTTTAGGTGAACCTAGTGAGGGTGTTAGGACTAGGCATACATTTAGCAAAGAGGTGAACCATTTTGCCTTTATATCGATGATTGAATTCACAAATATAAGTCAAGCACTTTCAGATGAATTTTTTATTTTGGCCATGTAAGAAGAGTAGAATCACTTTATAAAAAATGATGTTTGAGAATTGATTGAAAGGCCAAAGGATCAAAGTGTTATGGGAACTAAGTATTCAAAAATAAACTGAATGATTCAGGAGTTATGATCATTAATAAGGTAAGATTGGTGGCTAAGGGATATAATCAAATAGAAGAGATTGATTTTGAAGAGACTTTTGCCCATGTAGTAAGACTTGAAGTAATTAAGGTTTTATTATCCTTTGCCCATTTTAAAGGATCTATATTATTTCAAATGGATGTCAAGAGTATCTTTTTGAATGGGGTGATATGAGAGGATATTTATGTTGAGCAACCTTCATGTTTTGAAAATTCTAAAATCCCTAATTATGCGCTTAAATTAAAAAAGGTATTGTATTGATAGAAACATACACCTAGGGCTTGGTATGAGAGGTTAAGCACTTTCTTATTAGAGAGATCTTTTGTGAAAGGAAGTGTGGGCACCACTCACTTTTTGAAGAAAATTAGAGATGACACACTCATTATTCAAATATATGTTGATAACATCATATTTGGATTTACAAATAAAAATCTTTGTGATGACTTTTCAAAAATAATGAGTAGTGAATTTGAGGTGAGTTTAATGAGAGATTTCAGTTATTTGTTTGGTTTTAGCATAAAGAAAAATGTGGAAGAAACTTTTCTTAGTCAATTGAAGTATAATAAGGATATCCTCAAGAAATATGAAATGGATGATGCTAAACTAGTGACTATAGCTATGAGTTCATCAATTTAGTTGGATAAGGACCCTAAGGGAAAATATATTGATTAAAAGAAATTTTGAGGAATAAATGGATTATTGCTTTACTTAACTGCTAACAGATTAGATATAATATTCAGTGTTTATTTATGTGCTAAATTTCAATCTAATCATAAAGAATCACATTTAATAGCAATAAAAAGGATTTCAAGATATCTTTTAGGAACTCAAAACTTGAGGATTTGGTATCCTAAGCATAGCTTTTTATTTTAAATTATTAGATATTCTGATTCAGATTTTGCAGGTTGTAGGGTTGATCAAAAAAGTACATCTGAAACTTGTTAATTCATATAAAACTTTTTAGTTTCTTGGTCCAGTAAAAAGTAGAATTCAGTAGCCCTATCTACTACTAAAGTAGAATACATTACCTTAGGTAGTTGTGTGGCACAAGTTATTTGGTTGAAATAATAGTTGATTGATTTAGGATTTTCTATTGGCATGATTCAAATTTTATGTGATAATACTAGTGTCATTTATATTTCAAAGAATCTTATTTAACATTCTAGAACCAAGCATAGAAATATAAGGCATCACTTCTTTAGAGATCATGTAGCTAAGAGAAAGATTGAATTGAATATTTTTGTGATAAGCAGAAAATCAACTAGTAAATATTTTCACAAAATCACTAGCCTTTGACACTTTTAGCACCTTAAGAACTAGGTTAGGTGTGATTGATCTTAATACTTAATTTAAAAATTCTACAAACTTGATGGGTTGTATATATGTGTTTGTTTAGTTTATCTCTATTTACTTGTTTTATTTGATTTTGTATGTTTAATTATGTTTTTTTTTTATTGTGAAGCATGTTACTTATTGATGATTGATTGGTTTTGAGAAGTTTTTCTGATTATCATGCTTTATTTTCTAGGTGTTTTGATCGTAATATATAAATTTTTTTCTCATGTACAAATTCTGTAGCATGTGCATGATAGGTTTTAGAATTGAGAACGCAAAACTTAGTTTTCCATAGGGTTAATTCTGTAAGATAATGCCATCATACTATATGATTTATACAGATTCATCTATACACATGAGAATGGTTTACCAGTTGGGGTCAGTTATTTATTACTAATCATACGTATGAAATTGTTTTCCGTATATATGGTCTAATTATTAATTTAATTTTATGGGGAATAAACCTAACCGTCTTTAAAAATATCTTTAATATTATGATCATCCTGGATGAACATTTATTCGTATGTACGATCGTGTGGTCAAAAAGACTATACGAATGTATGCCTTAGAAATGACATTTTATGAAAAGCCATTTCATTTTTTGGCCGTTTCTATTCATACGTATGAAAATAATTTTATCCTGCATGATTTTAAAATCATATGAACAATTCAAATTTTATACTGTATGATAGGTCATTTTCCTATAAATAGAAGGATCTTTGAAACTATTTTTCATTCATTTTCTTATACATCTCAAATCCTTCTAGGGCCCTTGTCTTAGAAATGGCTAGTTCTAGCGGTGGGGATGACAACTTCCTTTCTAAGGTGAATGAGATGCTTATTTTAGGTATTCTATTGCTAAGATCACCCCTTCTAGGCTTCTCATTCAGGGTTATCTTCATTTTTCTATTATGCCCCTATTTGCGTTGACTCAGTTCTCTTTCATTCTTACCCTCATTTATTCCTTCCACAAAGAAACTTTCCAATACTTCTTGGCCAACATGAGATTTAATGAGGACCACTATAGGATTAGATCTTATGTTCAGAAATAGCGAGTAGAGATTACCAAGGAAGACTTAGGAAACTTTCTTCATTTCAGAACCCAAGACATTCGAGCCCACACTTTGACTTCAAGGGCCAATTTTGATTGGATTGAAATTAATAAAACTATTAGAGGTATGACCCAAGTGTGTCATTTGTTTAGGGATTACACTCTACTTCAGAATGCCTGGATCATCTAGCATATCTTGAGAACTTCAATTATCCTCAAACTAGTTATCAGATAAATATGACTCCACTCTTGTCCACAATCACCTATCTCATTATGACTAAACAACCCTTTGATGAAGCCCAACTAATCATAGACTACATTTATAATCTTTCTAAAATTGGGCTTCCACATCATAAGAGGAAAAAATGTGGCTTTAATACATTTAATTGCCTATATTCTAGAGAAGAAGTACAACATGATTAATCCTGATCCTCCCATAAAACTTCCTATCTACTTCACTGATCCCTCCTTTTGGGCACTTTTTGGGAGAGATCAGACTTCAGAGAGTGATGATTCTAAGGATGAAAGGGGAGCTCCTACTCCAGCACCTGCACCTAGCCGTGAACAAAACTACTACAAGGAAATGGTCCAGTGATTTGATCCTTTGGAGACTTACTTTGATCAATGCTTTGATTAAATTGAGACTCAACTTAATCAGTAGGATGCTTGCTATAATGAAGATATGGTGTGGATTCATGGACAATTTGACTCAGTGAACATGAATGTAGCTACAATTAGTAGTTATTTTTTAATGTTCAATCCACTACATCCTCCAAACTAGGGTCCCTCATATTTTTAGATGTACTTTTATCATGTTGTTGCTTATGAGTGTTTGTATTTACTGTTGTGAAGTTGCTTCTTGAGTTCAATGTTTTTATGTTTAGTATTACTATTATCTAGTTTTATTTCATTTTAAGAATATGTTTGTATGTGATTCTTATATCAATGTAATGTGGTATGTTTTTGTTGACATGTTTTAAATCTTAATTCTTGAAATTTTTGTGTTTTTAATGAGAAAAATCTTTTGCAATTGATTTTTGAAATGGGTTATAAATTATTTTACTCTACAAATTAATTTTCTTACAGAATTTAATCTTTCAAAGATTTTAAATTTTAAATTATAACTGGATTTAGATAAGGAGATTAATTTTATATTCTTTTAGACAAACATATCTATGCTATAATTATTTCAAGATTGATGTCTTATTATTTTTTATTTCATTTTCAATATGTTTATTTTTATTATTAGTAAAATTTGATTTTAGATTATTGATATTAGAAAGACTTAAAAAAAGGGAAATGCACAATGTGTGCAAAAATATAAAAGATGTGCAATGGTTTGTAAAGTAAAAAAGAGATATAAAATTAGCCCAAATAGAAAAGATGCACAAAGTGTACCACAAATATTTGAAAATATGTGTAATATCGCTATTTAAAAATTTTTATTATGTTATTTCCACTATCATTCAATCTCTAATCCAAATCTATTTGATTAACAATCATATATCATATTGAATTCAATGTTAACTAATCTTCCTTTCATCATTTTTGTAATAATCATTTTTATTTAATTTGTTTAGAATGAACAATCACTCTGATTGACTTTTCTTATCTTAAATGTTCTTTGATTTAAACTTTTGAAAATTTTCTTTCTAGTATAAAGAAGTTAATATTGTATTTGCAATTGGTTTAAAATCTTTTTCTCCTTCAACTCTTTTGGTTTATCTTTTGAAACCTTTCATTTCTAGTTATACTTTCTTTTTTGTTTATTGTCTAAAGAGAGAGTAAGAATATTTTTTGATGATTGCAGAATAATATTTGATGATTGATGTATGTGTAATGTTTGTAATGTTTGTTGTGTGTATATTTTGAATGTTTTGAGTTTGTGTTTTTGTTCAAATTTTTTTTATCAAGGGGAAACCCTCAAAGGGGCCTACGTGTTAATTTAGAAAAAAATTACACAGTTCAAGCTCACTACTGCTCAAGCGAGCTACAAAAAGAAAGGAAAAAAATACTAAATGCTCAAGATCCTTACTTAAAACAATTACAAAATGCCCTAGGTACATTTTACAATGCACAAGAATGAGCACCCAAAAATAAGGAATGACCCAAAAAACAACAACCATCTTCATCTTCCTTACCAATAAGAGCTAAATACAAGCACCTATAAAAATCAAATTCTATGAAAAAGTCTAAAATCTAGGATAAGTATAGCAGTAATTAAAGCAAAGTGTAAAGAATTCAATCCAGTAGTTATCCAAAATATAAGCTCTAATAGAGGTGAAGCATCTATTATTAGTTCTCAAAATGCTATCAACCAACCAGTAGGTATACCACAACATGCAAACAAAAGAACAGAAAAATGAACAAGAGCATAAAACAAAATAGTAAAAATCCAATCTAGCATTAATGATACCCCAAATTATAGCAATCTGAGAGACAGAGCTAAGAAAAGTGGGGTAATTGGGACCTTCATCTGCTAACAAAAATAAACCAAAGCACAACAAGCAATAGGCAAAATTTCACTTAACAAATAAATCAATTGAAAGGGACCAACAGGTGAACAACCTAATAAAATCCAAGCAAGAACAACAACTAATAGCAATGCACAACCCATAAACTAAAGGATTGGCAAAGATCCAAAAAACACCAGCTAAACAAAAAATAACACAGCAATGAAAAATAGGGTTCAGGAAGAAAAAGCTAAAGAAAAATTGGATCCAATAAACATCATTAGGATAAGTCCAATGCCGCTCCATCCAACCAACAATCCATAGCCGCCTCCCCTAAGTAATAAACTCTAGAGAAAACCAGGAAAAGAATAAAATAAGAGCAACCACCCACACCTAGGAAGAGGCCAACCAGAACAGAATACCAAAAAACTACCACAGAAGGAGCAAAAACCTACCCAGGAAAGCCCACATGGACTCTAGAAAAATAAAACCAACCCAAACAAAACAGCCCCAACAACACCAGCAAAACTGGAAAGAAGCGACACCCCGGGCAACCCAGCAGGTCACCAGACCACGACCAAGATACCCAAAACACTCAACAACCAGAGGATCCGAGCCCCTAATAGAAAGCTCAATAAAACCCCCATCCAAAATGATCAGGTAAAGCCAAAGCCAAATATAATAGTAAGAGGAAGGCGAGCAACAACAGGGATACCTATCAAAGGAAAAGCCAATGCAATCATAGCTCAGCCCCAAAAACCCAAAAAAAATCTAGACTAGCAGCATCACAATGAAAAAAATGAAAAATAGGATGCCCATCAAGAAAGGCCTAAAGAAAAAATCAAAACTAGGGAGAAGGCCAACCAAGCCAAACACTACAAGAAAAATGTCATTTTTCGGCGATCATTTTCGCCGGAAAAATGATCAAAATCCGTCGGTAATTAGCATTTCCGGCGGATTTCCGGTGAAAATATTTTCGCCGGTTATCCGCGCATCGTAAAAGGTCTTCCGACAAAAAATAGTTCGACTAAAATATTTCCGGCGTATTTCTGATGGATTTTTGGCTGGAATTATATTTCCGTCAGATTTTTTTCGCCGAAATTTCAAGAAAAAAAATAAAAAAAATTAATACTTTGCGGGACCAACAACACCAGCAAAACTGGAAAGAAGCGACACCCCGGGCAACCCAGCAGGTCACCAGACCACCACCAAGATACCCAAAACACTCAACAACTAGAGGACCCGAGCCCCTAATAGAAAGCCCAATAAAACCCCCATCCAAAATGATCAGGTAAAGCCAAAGCCAAACATAATAATAAGAGGAAGGCGAGCAACAACAGGGATACCTATCAAAGGAAAAGCCAATGCAATCATAGCTCAGCCCCAAAAACCCAAAAAAAATTCTAGACTAGCTGCATCACAATGAAAAAAATGAAAAATAGGATACCCATCAAGAAATGCCTAAAGAAAAAATCAAAACCAGGGAGAAGACCAACCAAGCCAAACTTCCAGGAAAAAGAAGCAAAATAGGTAGCCTCACTAAAATTTGAAAAATAGAAAATGTCCAAATTATCTCCTAATATAAGGTAAATAGATTTTATCAAATCATAAGAGGCTTTTTAAAGGGACAAGAATATCAGCTTCCAAGAAATTAATGAAGCAGTCAATCCCTGGCCCAAAATGGGCTAGCCAATTGGCACAGGCATTACCTTCCCTAAACACTTGAGAAAAGGACACATTAATAAAAATCATCAACTATTTAATATCCCAAGCAAGATAAAACACCTAAGAATTGCAAACTGAGTCAGCAACATCAATAATGCAATGAATATTATGAATAGACGCAACCTCAATCCCAATAAGTAATGTCAAGAGACATACAAATTTTTAGCCCATAATGAATATCATTAAGAAGGGCCAGATGAAGGTTACCATTATACAAAGGACCCACAAAAGCAAGATGGCATTACCTTGGCAGTGTCTAATGATCACACCATACCCACGCTGATATTATTATTAGAAACACCAACATTCAGCTTGTAACAACCCAAAGATTGTTTAACCCAAGAAACATAACGAGGCTCAGAGAAAGGTAGAAGCACACCTAACCTAATGCCTAAATCAGGAGCAACATCATAATAATTCTTGAAACTTTTGATAGAAAGTAAACTATTAGAAAACATGCTCAGCAGTTTGTCTTTCATAGTTTTTATAATCCTCAGAGAGTCCATTCTAATGCCATTAAAAAGGGAATTATTGCTTATTTTTGTTCAAGTTGAATTGGCATCTTTTTAATTTTTAGGTTTGTTGTTTTGTTTTTTCTCCATGGAAATCCCTTATTTTTTAAATGGTCATTTATTTAGGGGGAGCTAAGGAGAAAAATTATTTTGAATGTTAACTCAAATAACAATTATTTTGCCATCATCAAAAAGGGAGAGATTGTTACAATATAATTTTCATAACTATAGTTTCATATCATGTGTGTTTTTGATGAGTCCAAAATATTATTGTATTGACTACTATTTCACCAAACATATATTAGAAATATTTCTTTTGTTATTTGTGTGTACTAATATTTTAAGGAAATCATACTCCAAACAGTTAAAGACTTCAAGTCATATTAGATTAGGGTTTACTATTTTTGAAGTCTTTACTTTTTATATTTTTCTTAAGTCTGTGAAAGTGTGATTATAATTGTGTAACCATACACACATACATTGGGGGAGTGTAAAAAATTTGTAAATTCTAAAACTAATCAAACTGTACAATTTTGGATCGTACAGGATGATTTGGCTCTAACGTTCCTCCAAAAAGTAGTTAATCGAACCATGCAGGAAAATTTTTTAAGTCTTATTTGTGTTGTATGAAGTTAGCTTCATACATACATCTTCCAGAGTATGAAATAGATACATACAAGTTCATTCTGATGAACTTCTGATTTTTTTCTAAACTAATCGTATTGTATGATCTTAAGTTCGTACAAACGATGTCCAGAGTATAAAATTACTGCATATCTTTTCGCCCATACGAACAGCTAATATTTTTTAACTCTTCATACTATACATTCATAGGATCGTACATATGACTTATAGAGTATGAAATGGTTGAGTTAATTTTCATCCATACGAATATGTTTATTTTTTGAATTGTTCATACTGTACAATCATATGATCATATAGATGACTTCTAGAGAATGAAATGATTGAGTCCATTTTCATACCAAATGAAATATGGTTTTATTAAAATAGATCATATTATTTGATATAGACTTCATACAGTATGTTATTCAGAGTACAAAAATATTTCATACTGAATCATACTGGTCAAATTTGTTCAATTTTGAACTGATCATACTGACTATGTCATTTCATACACAGGTCAATAAGAGTATGAAATCGATTCAAACTAGATCATGCGAGAAAATTTTTAAATGTTTGTACGTATGATCATCAATCGTATTGTGCAAATGTGGACGATCAAAATTGAAAATTTTAGTTTTCTGGATGATTTTTCATATCTTTTATATAGAAGGTCCTATAAACTGACTATGGAGGAAATCAATCTTCATTTTGTCTTTGAGAGCTAGTGTGAGAGTGATTTAGGAGAGTGTTTGAGAGTGTTGAAGGAGATATTGTAAGTGGAAATTATGAAGGGTCCACAAGGTTGCCCTAAAGTAAGGATCTTTTTGTAATTTTGTCAAATCTCTTCCTTACTTCTTTGAAGTTGCTCGAGAGGAGATCTTTGGAGAAGATTTGGTATTCTGCCAACTCTTGGAGGGTCTGAAAGGATGATGGTACTCTACTGACACTTGAAGGGTGTGAAGGATGACGGTACTCGATCTGCTGACACTTAGAGGGTGTGAAAAGACAACGGTACTTTGCCGCACTGGGAATTGATGGAAAAGAGGGTAATTTTAAAGCCTTGTTTTCCTTGTTGTGGGAGCAAAATGAGAGTCACTTTAGTAATAGTGCAATACATGAAGAGGAAGTCTTTAGGGAGTGCATGTAGATCTAGTTAAATCTAACCACTATAAATTTTTGTGCTCTTATTTTACTGCATTTTTACTTTTTTGGGCGTTTAAATTTTTGTGGTTGAAAATTTTTAAATTAATAAAATTTTAATTGTGTAAAAATTAGAAAATTGTTTTCTATACAAAATATCTATTATATTTTTTAAAATAACCAATTCACCCCGCCTCTTGGTTAGCCTTGGAACAATTGAATTAGGTTTAACAACCTATACAGACTTTTCAATTAATCGTAGAATTAATAACATGCCTGAGGATTAGTAAATCAATTAATTAGAGGTGCAAAAATTAATCATAAATCCATAAAGTAATAATGTCTAACAAATATTTATATTTATTAATTATATTTATCTTATCTATTCATATATTATATATTCATCCAATTCTATCTATGTTATCAATGTGTATGTCAATGTTATAAGTGCTATCAATGTATATATGCATCATAATATGATTTGATAAGGCGGGACATCCAAGTTTATTATGGTATTTTTAATATTTTTTACCTTATTACTTCCTAGTTAGTAATCATTAATATTAATTATAAGTTATTCAAGTTAATTAATCAATTATCATTAATGGTAGCTTTATTAAATCAATAAAGAGTGGTCATTTTTTTCCCGTCAGCATAATCGTTTATCAATTACAAGCAACATTAGGATAATAACACAAATAATTTTTAAAGGAAAGCCCATCGACCCACCCTCATGTGTACGGTATTATGTTTTAACAGCTAACCATAATTAATTATGGTGTTAACAACCAACCTTCCATGCTTTATTTGCTAATGTCACATCCATTTATATGAAATGAAATGCTTCAGAAAATTATAACTTTCATTTCACCTGATAGAAACTGATAATATTACAATCCAAATATTAATAACATTTGTATCTATCGTATATGAAAGGTTACACTCGATTAATAAGAAGAAAATATATTTTTTATCTATTTAAGAGAGAAAATATCCTTCAAACTCAAAATTATTGACAACTAAAATGAGATTTGGGTTACTTACAAAGATTAGAAGAAATCTATCAACAAAATTGATGGACCAAAATTCTTGATATCTTTTTCTCTCACTTCCCTTTTTTTCTCTTTCCTTACTCTCCTTCTTCTCCCTTTCTTTCTTATGCACGCTGGGTGGATGTGAGGAGAGTAAGGGATGGGTGAGTTTTAGTGCTTGAGCTTAGGACTAAATGTATATAAAAACTCAATTAGTGGCCTAGCACTGTAGTGCTCATACTCATCACCACTATGTTGCATGTTAAATCTATAAGTAGAACATAAATTTAAGCATAACAATGGTACTTTTTAGTGTCACTGTGCTCTCAAACCTAGCATTGTTATCATCAAGTTCAAATAGAAATTCAAATTTTAACACATCTCTTATTTTCAAGACATGGATGAGCCAAAAATGATAACATAAGGAAGTAAGATAATATGACAAAGAGAAGAGACATTTGATTTTGGATAAACTAGACATATCCATCCTTGGTTGGGACATTCCAATGAAAACAAAAACTAATGGCTCTTTTCAAATTCAAAGACTTAATGGGAACTATATTAATGCTTGGCATTTGAATCTAAGTCTTATAGTTTCCACACTAAATAATGAGATATGGTGAACCAATTTGATTTAAAAATTTTACCTTCCATAAAATCTTTTGTACATTATTCACAGTGGATTACTTTAAAGGCAGTTGTGAAAATGTCAAAGGATGATGAGTTTTGTTCTTACTTGACTTCTAGCAATATTAGGTAAAGTTGCCCAACATGGAGTGCCTCACATAATATTAGGCAAAGTTGCCTTCCATCATAGTACCTATTTCAATGTAGATTACATCAAAGGGAGTTGTGATAATGTTAAACGATGATGAGATTTGTTCTTGCTTGACTTCTAGCAATATTAGGCAAAGTTTCCTTCATGGAAGGCTTTACATTATGTAGTGAATGCTATCATCCATCAAATTCTTTGCACCGAATGCAAGGATTTTATAATAGAGGGAGTTATGATAATGTCAAAGGATGATGATTTTTTTGTGTTTGACTTCTAGCAATATTAGGCAAATTTTCATAACATGGAGGGCTTCACATAATGTAGCTAATATTATCTTACATCACATTTCATACACATAATGCAAGATATATTACATCAGATGGAGTTGTGATAATGTCAAATGATGATGAGTTTTGTTCTTTCTTGACTTCTAGCAATATTAGGCAAAGTTTCCTAACATGGTGTGCCTCACATAATATAGTGAATGCTACCTTCCATCCCTTTTTTTGTAACTATTTCAAAATAGATTACATCAGAGGGAGTTGTCATAATGTCAAACGATGATCAATTTTCTTCATGCTTGACTTCTAGCAATATTAGGCAAAGTTGCCTAACATGGAGGGCTTCACATAATGTAGCGAATGTTAGCTTCCATCAAATGTTTTGCACTTAATGCAAGATATATTACATTAGAGGGAGTTGTGATAATGTCAAAGGATGATGTGTCTTTTATTTTTTTTTTGGATTTCTAGGAATATCAAGCAAAGTTTCCTAGCATGGAGGGATTCATATAATATAGTGAATGTTATCTTCTACCACATACACCTAATGCAAGCTATATTACATAAGAGGGAGTTGTGATAATGTCAAAAGATGACTAGTTTTGTTCTTATTTGACTTCTAACAATATTAGGAAAAGTTGCCTAACATGGAGGTCCTCACATAATGTAGTGAGGTATTGATCAATTATATGTTAAACATGAAATTGCTTTTATTGTAGATCCAATTCCATCTACCAAGGCCCATGGAAAAAGTTTTCTTTGATGTTGTTGTTGGAAATGCATGGAGTTTTGGAATTAGCAATATTGAAGCACAAGTTGAAGGCTCAATAAGTTCACAAAGGTTCATTATAAATGGAAATCTGAGGGTGCAAGTGCTCAAAAGATTAGGGATGAAGAAGAATTTTGATGAAACAGGAAAATCAAGGGTATTTTTAATCACCTATTTTAAGCAAAAATACATCTTTAGAATTATGGCTCATTTGTATTGTGACAAATAATTTGTGTTAATAAAAAACGAATGAATTACACTTTCCCCTTTAAATCTTATTTTGATTTTTTTGAATCTAAGAAGTGATGACTTTTATTGTATCGAGTACAAGTTAAGCAAGAGAGTTCTAAAGTCAAAGAGGAATGTAGGTATCATATAAATAATTTTCTAATATCAAATATTTTAATTTAAAAATATTTGAACTAAAAGCCTACTTCATCAAAAAAAATTTCTCTCAAACTAAATAGTTTTTATATTATTTTATAAAGAAGCCTTTTATTATAATATCTTTTTAAAATAAATTGTACTAAAAAATGTTTTAGAAAACAGTAAGAAAATTATTTTAAATAAAATTTTAATGAATCTTTAAAAAAGAAAAAAAATAAAAAAAGAGAGAGATGCATATATTAGCAGTTTTTTAAGAAAAGCAATACGTGCAAATACAGTTATATGAAGGCTTCATTTGATCGATTTTTTTATTGTTTTCTGAAAAAAAATATTTTAAATACAAAAATTTGTTGAATTAAAATTTTTTAATTAAAATTTTATTTTAGAAAACATAAAAAAAATATCATCTTAAACAAAGCAGCTTCTTATTTAGTTGATAAATACGAGTATTAACATAAAACTAAACTTGCTCCCGCGAGACACTACACCATCATCCAATATTCTATATTTACTTCCCGTCATCCTTCCCCAGGCACCACCTCCTCTGTTCCCGCAGATTACCATCTCTCCCACCGGCGAAGCCTCCCTAAGTCGCAATCTACGGTGGTGGCCATGCCAAAGGACTGCGGAAACCACAATTCTTACTACCGCCACAAGCTCTATGGCCGGATTTTCGCTTGCTTTCTAAGCCTCATCATCCTCGTCCTGTTCATCATCCTCGTAATTTGGCTCGTTCTCCGTCCCACTAAGCCCAAATTCCTGATCCAGGACACCTCCGTCTACCAATTCAGCCTCGCGTACAACACAAATCTCCTCTCTACGAACCTTCAGGTCACCATCTCTTCCCGCAACCCTAACGATCGCATCGGAATCTACTACGATCGCCTCGACGTCTTCGCTGAATACAAAAACCAGCAGATTACCGCCGCTACAGAGCTCCCTACGGGCTACCAGGGCCACAATGATGTCAACATATGGTCCCCCTTTCTCTCCGGCGTTGCGGTCTCTGTATCGCCGTACCTTGTGGACTCCATCGGCCAGGATGAGAACGCCGGATTAATGCTGATATACATCAAGATTTCCGGCCGGCTCCGATGGAAGGTCGGAACCTGGATCTCCGGCCACTACAACATCGATGTCAGCTGCCCTGCGTTTCTCACAGTCGGTAACGATAATGTCAACGACGGATCGCCGGTCTTCCGGTTCCAGCAGATTTCGCCCTGTAGCGTCGATGTTTAAGGGAAATTTATCTTCTCCAATTAAAAAATCTTGACTTGCATTAGTTATTGATGCGATCTTTGCAGGGATAATTACCTTCCGATTTGCATCGGCGCAATGGATGCGATGCACGATAAATGCATTACGATGTGTTCCAAACGTGAAATTTAATGTCTTAATGCAATTTTTCTTTATTCTTTTTTAAGCGCATTTACTCTCTTACTTGCTTTTCTTGTAAAGCAAAATATATATTGATCTTTCAGTGCTATGCAATTAGTATGTACTCTGTGCTTATTTACAAGATTGAGTTTCATTGGGTGACGTACAAAATAGTTCAAATTATGATGAGTTTCTTTTTTTTTTATTAATTTTCTTATAAATTAAATTAAGAAAAAAATATGTAAAATAAAAATATTTCAAAATAGGCCCAATTCCTTTATCAGACTGGAGCGAGCTGCCAACGTAGCCGAGGTTGAAGACGAGAATGCTACACAACTCCCCTTGGCCTATTGGTTGAGAGCTTAGGCTTCCAACTAAAGAGGTCCAAGGTTCGAGACCATGTATATGCGTTGTGTGTGTGAGTTTGACTTAAATGACCTAAATGTCCCAAAAAAAAAAAAAGACAGAGAATGCTGCCGGCGTTATGGATGATTTTTTTTTATTAAATAGCAATCACCTATTAACCATGCGACTGTCTTATAAATATTTCTTTAATCTTTATGTTAATGAATATTTGAAATTTCTTCATTCAAGCTTTTGCTTGCCAGCGAAGTTTTTACTGAGTCAAACATAAACAAAAATAAACAAGCATAACACGAAATTAATGGAGTTACAAGTAGTGAATCTCTGATCTTTGCTCTTAAAATGAGTATAAATCTTACATGCATGAGCTCTCATATATATAAGACAGTAAATAAGCAAGAAATGAAGAGTGAGGCTAATATTTGATCCATGATTTAATCCAGGGTAAGAAGGAAGAGAGGCAGAGGGTAGAAGGGAGAGGGAGAGGGAAGAAGGGAGAAGGAGAAGAGGGAGAAGAGTTCGAATGTAATAACCCATATTTAAGCACTTGACTATTTATAAAGTACTTCTAAAATTTTGGATTATTGTAAATAAACTTATTAGATTAATTCTAAATTATCTAACAAACTTTAGATTAGTGTAATGAGTGGAGGCAAAATGCATGTATTAAACACCAAAATAAGGTATTTTAGCAAAAAAGATAAAAGATAAAAATTTTGAAAAATCTTTTAAAAAAAGACTAAAGTACCTAAATATCAAAAATTAGTACTTATAATATAGACATGTATTCAACTTAATTATAAAAAATTTGTACTTGTAAAATGTCTAGCCTTACATGAATACTCCTATAAGAATTATCGGAGTCATAATACTTAAAGAAAGCTTATGGATATCAAGGATTAACTAAATAGGTAGTTTTATTAATTCCAAAATTTACAGAAAACCTAAGTAAGTCAAACTTAATAACTCATATAAGTTAGTCAAACTTAATAACTCATAAAAGTTTGGTCTAAAAAGAATATTAATTTTTATCCCAATGTAGTATCATTACTTGAGGACAACTAATAACTTAAATTTTGGGTGAATTCAATAAGGTAGAAATGGATCATTCCAAATTATTTTTATTGTGTTATTTTTGTTTGCAATCCTTTTATTTGGTGCAGAAAAATAGTGAAAAATCATTAAAATTGGACCAACATAACAAAGATAGCACTGCAATGCCAGAACTCATTTTAGCATCACAATTCCTCCTTCAACACAACAATAGAGAGTTTACTAAAAAATGTGTTGGAGAGCTTAGTACTTAAGCACTATCCATCCAGCTTCGCAACAACATATTGAAGCGCCGCAATGCCAAATCACCCAACGCCATAGAATTATTTAGTTGGACTCGTGAATCAAATTGGTGAACCGATGCACTAGTTTAGTAGTGTCACGACATAACAAATCCAATGTCGCAATGCTCGTTCAAATAATTTATAAAAGTGTAAATAGTAACATTAGACTTATTGTAAAGGTTTTACACATTATCGAGTCATTTTGTGAGAGTGTGTGTCGGAGTATGAGGGTTATCCTGGTGAGAATGTAGCATGTGTACTTGTACCTAGAGTTTTGCATTAGAGTGGAGCAAAGCAAGGAAGTGAATAACGGGTTACAATTCTACTTTTGGGTCACATCTAAAGTTTACTTTATCTTGGTATGTGTACTAGTGCCTCCATGTATATATTACTTAGAGTAAGTTTAATCTTTAATCTATCCATGATATTTTTACTTTGTTCATTCCTCAAATGATTTATATATAGGTTGTATATATAAAAAAAAACTTAGTGTGATATGAAACCACAATGGACAAATATAAGAACAATTAGAGAACTTAAATCATAGTCTGACCATAATATAAATATATGGTAGCTAGGGTTATGGAGTCTTGAGGAGACAAAAGAACTATAGCTTATGAGGATCCTAACATGTGCTCCAATGAGCTCGATGGAGATGAGGAGTATAATTTCTCTAATCCAAAACAATAATAGGACATAAAGCTCTCTAAAGCATTATGTTCTTTTTGAAAGTTCGTTAGGAATGTTAGGCCCTCTTGAACTTAGTCCCAAGCTAATTAAAGAGAGAAGTGAATTGGAAAACTTTAAAACCAAAATACAATCCAAATCACCACAATAATAAATGCGGAAATTAAAACGCGGAAGTAGTAAAAAGAAAGAACACACCGGATTTATAGTGGTTCGGTCAAACCTTGACCTACGTCCACTCCTTGGAGGCACCCCCAAGTATTGCACTAAACTAGTGTCTCTCCTTTAGCCCCCACGGCTAGGCGGAGAAGCCCTTACAAAATCACTTCCACCTTCCCCGGTGCGGCGGAGTCGCCGGGTCCTTTGACACCAAAGAGACTTCTTCTTTGGTGAACTTACCTCGAGAAAAGCCTTGAATCCGATGGTACTAAGGTGCGAGTTTGCCGGAGCAACCGTGTGGAACTCCCTCCACACTCCCTTGAGTCCCCCCTCACAGGATCTTCTCCCTCTCTCAAACTCCACCCTTTCCTCTCTCCCTTTCAAGCTCTCTCTTCTAGTTTCCCCCATAAGAACGAAGCTACAATGGCTGCCAAAGACTCTTACAAAGTGCCTTTCCAAAGCTTAAATAGAAGCTCTCAAAACGAGCTCATTAATGCAAGTTGCCGACATTATCGTCCAGGACGATAGGCCTATCATCCTGGCCGATCAGTACAAATTAAGCTCATTAGCCCGGGACGATTTGAGACGATCAGAAGAAAATTGGTTATATCGTCCAGGCCGATCTCACAATCGTCCTGGCTGATTAGTTCAAATCAGATTTCAATCGTCCTGAGCATCGCCCTATTTTTGAGCTGGCCGATATGATCGTCAGGCCATAGTCTGGCCGATCATTGGCGATCGTCCCGGCATGGTGATCGGTATCAAAATCAACGACCATTAATCTCCACCTTTATTTCGTGATCAATTAAGGCATAATTTGGTATTTCGTCCAGGCGATCCCTTGGATCGTCCGGCCGATAATGTTAAAAATGACAGTATATACCTAATTATCTATAGGACGGTTGATTGCTTTCTGAATTGAGCTTTCTCCGCCATCGTTCGCACAGGCCGATCAGAGATTGACGGCGTGCCTTAATGAAGGATGCCCTCAATTATGGTTTCTGATTTTTGGCAGATCGTCCAGGCCGTTATATAATATCGTCCCGGATCAATGTTACCAAAGTAGAAAATCATATAGGGAGCAAGAGAATTCTACCAAGTTATAGGCCAACAGCTAAAATACAACAGACTCAAGAAAGGAAAAAGATTAACAAACTGATACAGACCTAGTCTACCCAATCTTGAGCTGATTCCAGATTGCAATCTGAACGTGTAGACCTGAAACATTAGCACATAAGGCAATCATAGAGAAATAAGGAATGTTTGCTATCATCAAAATCATAAACCATAGATCCGTAACACTTTTGATAATCACAAGTTCAAATTTTTTTAAATTAGTCAACTTTCTTTTTGAAATTTAATGCACTTTACTTTTATCCTACAACACCTTTTACATAGCTAGATAAATTCATCAGTTAGTTGGTAATAATAAAGAGATCATAGGATATTTATAGTGTTTCCACATGGGATTGAAACTCCTTTCATCATTATGTTACTTAATTTGATATGTGCACTTGGGTTAAAACATGACTTACACCATAAAAATTTAAACTTTCATTAGAAAAGTGTCGAGTGTGTGTAAGTTAAAGCATGAACCGTTACATTTGTATAAGCTAAATAATAGTTGTAGCAATGTTGATTCACATAGCACCACAACCCATAATTGTTTAGGCAAAAGAAAAAGTGTTCAATGTCATAAAGATGTCTATCCTGGCACTCCGACTCTCTCTAGGGATTCCTATTTTTTCATTCACGCACAAATTCTACTAAGACCCACCTCATAATAGATTAAGACAATCACATGTTAATATAAAACTCATAAATAAATGTCAGATGTATTAAATGTTGAAACTTAGTAGGTTACTTTATAAGATCGAGTCAAAATAGGTGCAACTATGCAATGATTAAGTAGGTGTTATAAGAAGGGAACTTCAAAAATAAATATATTACTTTAACATTGGTATAATAAACTATTGTGAGAGCCATAAAACTAACAAAGTCCTAATAATTAATTATATAAACTTCCTAGTATCCATAGGACTATATACTGCTTAACACTTTATTATCAGCTCAATGAACCATCACCTTCCGAAGGCCTAAAACTAATATCTTGCCTCAAGGGCTCCAATGACTATTGATTCATCTACTGTAGCGCATAAAAAATTAAACCACCTACTATCTATCATTTGAATTTTTCATTTTTCTCCATTATCCATAAAGAGTCATTAGCTACCTTAGTTAACATAAACTTGACATACCAACTCTATCATTTTTGTACTACTACCAATTAATAGATTATCAAATTAACAAGGCCTATAACTAAACAACATTAACCCTTATATTTCTTAAAACAACTAAAGTTCTTGCATGATCAAATGGTATAAGTTTTTGGTTACATGTGATATCTTGTATTTTTTTGATAGTCCACACCAATATGGGTGACATTTCTCTCTAATCCTCAAGCATATTTATACCTTATTTTTTAACCATACTTTTAGACTCAACACTTGGTGAATACCTTGATATTTTTGACCAATCACTCCTTTTCACCTTAGTTATTGTCACCTTTGCCTCATAACCAAAGAATTTGTCATGGACATTTTATCTTCTAGGTTACATTTACAACTATCCCTATTATGTCCCATAACTATTCTATTATAGGCTTATCAACTATCCACATCATTATTCATTATGATGATTACATCATCCATATTCCCTCAAACTTTTAAGTTAATATGCTACAAATAACTTTCTTTGAGTCATATGCCAGCAAGTAAATACATCTCCATATAATTATTCCTCCTCCATGCTTTAGAGAAAATCCAAAAGAATGACTTATGAACTTTATTTTGGGGATGTGATTGTTAAGGTCATTCATTCTGTGTAATCCACACAATTTTCTACAACAACAACAAACAAACAACAACAACAAGCCCTTTATCCCACTATGTGTGGTAGGCTACATGATTCCTTTTCCTCCATTATGTTATAGTAAGAGTCAAATTATTGTTTGAATATAATAAGAAAAGTTTATTTATAATACTATTTAACCATATCTCTTTTTTCTCTACCTCTACATTTCTTAACATAGGCCATATCAAATACATCTACTCTCCTAATCAGGTCATCGAAAGGTTGATGTTTAATATTACCGAAGCATCTAAGTTTACTCTTTCTAATCTTATTTTTCACTAGAGCTACTTCAACCTTTTCACTTATATACTCATTTTGCACTCTAACTCTAAGAGTAAAGCCACTCATCCTCCTAAGATCCTCACCTCTGCAACACTTAACATAATTTTATCCTTCTCTTTTAATGAACGATATTCTACACCATAAAAAATTATAGGTCTCACCACTACCTTATAAAACTTTCCCTTACATTTGAGCTGTACTTTTCTGTCATACAATGAGACTGATGCATTCCTCCACTTCAATAATCCAACTTGAATTTTACTAATGATATCCCTATCTATTTCACAATTACTTTGAATAATAAACTCAACATATCTAAAAGTTATACTCTTTGTAAAGAATTGATCGTCCAAACTCAAAATCCCCTCCCCTAAGATCTTTCACTGCTAAAATTAGATTCCATATATTTTATTTTAGATCTAGTCAAACTAAAACTTTTATTCTCTAATGTTGACCTCCATAATTCAATTTTGTTTTCAACTCCCTCTATAATTTGATCAACAAGAAGAATATCATCTCTAAAAATCATATTTTAATATATATCCTCTTAAAACAAAAAAGATATGGGATTAAAGTTGATCCTTGATTTATCAACCTAAAATAGGAAGTAGTTGGTCAAACCTCCTGGCCTTTGAAAATAAGAAACAGCTCCTACATACATATCTTTAGTTAATTAAATATAAGTATTAGTAACTCCTTTCTTTTCTAGAAATCTCCAGAGCACTTATCTTGGAACTTTATCATAAGTTCTCTCTAAATGAATAAATATCATATGTAGATCCTCCATCTCTTTCTAAAATTCTCTATCAAACTTCTAAATAATTTTATAGTTTCAATAGTAGACCTAACCGACATGAGTCCAAGTTTATTTTGAGAAACATTCATATAAACCATAAACTGTGTGCAATTACTCTCCCCCATAGTTTTAACATATTCACATTAACTTAATTCCTCTATAATTCACATACTTTTGTGCATAACCTTTATTCTTAAAAGTAGAAACCAATACACTTCTCCAGTTATCAAGTAACTTTTAATTTTTGTCTATAAAATAACATTAAAAAGTTTAGTAAGCTGAGAAATTCCTTCATCTTCTAATCATTTCTACACCATTATTAGGTCTAACTACTTTTCCATACATGACATTCTTTAAAGTCTCTCTAACTTCGATTTTATTAATATGATGATAAAAAAATATCTCTATTTTCATTTAGGATACTTAGGTCACTAAAGTCAATTATATTCTCACAATCTTCATTAAAAATCTTATCAAAATATCTAATCCATCTCTTCTTCAAATAAAAGCACTTCGAGATCTTCATTCTTAATGCACATCACTTAAACTACATCGTTACTTCTCTTATCTCTTTGCTTGGCTAACTTATGTATACATCTTTTGCCATATGCAGTATCCAGTCTATTATATAAATAATTAAAAGTTAATTTTTTTACATTACATATTACTTTTTTAGAGTCCTTAGGGGCCTCTTTATATCTTTTTTCTAATTTTTTAAGTTTTCAATTCTAAACAAATGATTATAACACTACAGGAAAAGCGCTTATTACCGGTAAAATTTTCAACAGATTTCTGGAAGAAGAAATTTTGACAGATTTCTAACGAATTATTTAGATAAATTTCTGACAAATTTTCAAGCAGATTTTTCGGTAGAAATTTTTTGTGGATTTTTCGACGAAATCTAAAAATATATGAAAACATAAATTACATGTAATTTAATTCATTAATAATTTTCTAGTTAATTTTAATTTATTATTAATTTAATATTATATTTTTTAATTATTAATTTAATAACATAGTTTAATTAATTATTACATAAAAATTATTTTGATTATCAATTATAATAATAAGCTTAATTTAATTAGATTTAATTATAATATTATGTGCTTTTTAATATAAATAAAAAAATATCTATTAAAACAATTTTTTAGGAATGGAATAGTGTTCAGGCGTGCGGGTGGGGGGTTGTGGGGTAGCAGTCCTCAGATCAAATCTCAGGGTGGATAGGCACCTGGGCACAGGTCACGGGAGTGGGCAGGCTCACCTACGAAGGTTGTAAGAGTAGGGTTGGTAGGTCGCGTGAGCAAGTGTGGGCTCACCTGCATGGGTCGTGGGAGCAGGGCGAGCGGGTTGCGTGAGCAAGTGCGGGCTCACCTGTGAGGGTCCAGTGAGCGGGCGAGCACACTTGCGTAGGTTGCGGGCTCACGCAGCCTGCAGAAGTAGGATGGGAGCAAATTTCGGGAGCAGTCATGGAATGCAGGCCTGAAACAGTCACGTGAATATTTTTTAAAAAATCATTTTATTCATTCCGACGGATCTTTTCTACTAGAAACAAGTTTTGGCAAAAAAATTTCGCCCAAAAATTTTTTGATGGATTTTTTTCAACGAAATTTTTTTTCGATGCACGATCTAACGTCAAAAGCATTTTCATCGAAAATCCACCAGAAAATTTCGATATCCGCCAGATACTTTAGAATTTTCCGCCGAAAATTAAGCCAGAAATGCTTGACTTTCCTGTAGTGTAACAAGCTTTCTTATTCCTTATCTATTATTGCACATTTTGATTATACCGTCAATTATTTTTACTATTAGTATATTTTCCTTCTTATAATTTAAGAACATACTTTGCAACATTTTTAATTTTAACAGCTATCTTTTCCAACATAACATTGACTTCATCATACATAATCAAAATCTTGAGATCTTAAATCTTACTTTAAAAAATATTTTTGTTATCATTCTTCAAATACTCTTATGTAACCATTGGATAATCTTTTGCTTTATTTTTCAAATTCTTCCCCTTCATTTAAAAGTTCAAAACTAATAAGTGATGTTAGAATACATAAATTTTAACTCAAAAAAACTTTACAACCTTTTCAATCTAATTGATATAATTTTCTAATATAAAAATAATAGATTATAGCTTTACTATATCCATTTTTATATTTTCTTAAGTAAGGTATTATGAATATATATATATATATATATATATTTATATATATTAGTTTACTTGAAATAATACTATATTCTAAGATCCTATTCTAATTTTAATTTTATGGACTAGCTGCTTTTGCCCACAATCATCAATGATGTGTGAACCCTTGCTTACTTAACACTGTATACACCTAGTTGTTGGTGAAACGACCCTTATACACTCCTTATAATATTAAGGCTATTTAACATATCACTCCAAGGGAACAACCAAGCATTAACACAATGTATTAGGATGATTCATGTCATAATTGTTCATCAAATTTTATGCTATCTATGTACTATTTATCTTAACCCTCCATTTTTCTCAACCAGGGCTTGGAACCCATCATTGGTAGTGTTTACTCTGCTATTCTCAGCACAACACTTTTTGGTGTGATAACTGAGCCTCCCATCTTTTTCGTATCATGAATAACATTCTCCAAAATTTTTCTAGGGGTTTTTTTCTATTAATAACATAGTTTCCAAAACTATGTTTTTCAATGTAGAAGTGGAGGATTCCTAATAAGTTAAGCCCTCAGTTATGATATTTTGTTAAATATAGGAATAGCTAGCTAGCATCTTCTCATAGATTTTTTATCACCACATTTCATAATAAGGCTATGTAGAGCATTAATTTCCTATGGTTGCAACCAATTAAGAATATCACAGCACTATCCCCATCACACCTTATTGGTTGTATCTACCCCACTTTGGGTTGTTGTTGGGTTTGTAACTTGTCAAATATTATCTTAGTTCTCTATATTTTGATAGAATTAAGAAGGGTAGTTCTGCATAGAGTTAGTATATTATTAAGTGGTACTTATGGATAAACATTTCCAACCCTAAGTAATAGGTCCCTAAACCCAGTTAGGATAGTATAAAGTGCTTTATTCAATGGATCCTAGTTGCTTTTATCAGCAACTTGATCAACGTATTGTCTATGAATCCATCGTCCATGTTACCATATGCACATGTACTTCCAATCGGTCCTTGTCATTCATCGACTTATCAAAATATTCTTGACATCATAGGGAGTTTATGTCTTTATATCCTTTCCACTAGAAAAGCAACATGTATCACCAAATAATGTACTTGTATTCTACATTAGTACAATCACAATTGTTTCATCACATCAATGATTTAGCACTCCTAGTAAATGTCCCATAACCCAATTTTCACACCTCTTGTTAAATTATGTTCCCATTTATGCTCATCAACTTTATTGTAATGTCACTCTATAATCAAGTTACCTTACCAGTAATGCCTAGTTACTGGTGAAATGACTTTGACTCTCTTCTAACTATAATCAAGTCATATAACACATCACTTCTAGGGAATAGCCTAACATTAACACAATCTGTTAGAGGATTCATGTCATAATTGTTTGACAAATTTTATGCTAGCTATCTATTATATATCAAAACCCTCTATTTTTCTCATCCAGGGCTTGGGACCGAACTGTTGTGGTGTTTACTCCACTATTCTCTACACACCACTCTTTGGTGTGATAATTGAGCTTCCCATCTTTTTTGCATCATGCATAACATTCTCCAAAAAAATTTTAGGCTTTTTTTCCTATTAAAAACATAATATCCAATCCTATATATTTAAATGTAGGAGTGGAGGATTCCGAATAAGTGAAGGCCTCAGTTACCTTACTTTGTTAAATTTAGGAGTAGCTAGCATCATCTTATATATTTTTTAGTCACCACATTCTATAATAAGGCTATTTAGAGTATTTATTTCCCATGGATGCAACAAAATAAGAATATCAAGTACTTCTTCCCCCTCACATCTTATTGGTTGTATCGACCCCACTTTGGCTTGTTGTTGGGTTCTTAACTTGCCAAATTTTCTCTTAGTTATATCATCTTGATTAAGTCAAGAAGGGTAGACTTGCATTTAGCTAGTATATTGCTAGGTTGTACTTATGTCTAAACATTTCAAACCCTAAGTACTAGGTCCCTAAACCCACTTAGGATTGTATAAAGTGTTTTATTCGATGGTTACTAGTTGCTTTTGTTGGCAACTTGATCGACACATTTTCTATGAAGTCATCATCCATGTCACCATATGCACATGTACTTCCAATCGGTCCTTGGCAGTCATCGACTTATCAAAATGATCCCGACATCATAGCGTCTTTATATACTTCCCCATGGAAAAGCAACATGTCTCACAAAATAATGTACTTGTGTTCTACAGTAGTAAAATTAAAATTTTATCATCACATCAGTGAGTTAACACTCCTACTTGTAAATGTCCCATCACCCAATTTTCACACCACTTGTTGAATTTTGTTTCCATTCACGCTCATCAAATTTATTGTACGTACTGTCACTCTACATCCCCGAATAATTCTAATTGTGCCATTATTATGGAATCTTTAGTTTTTAGCTCAAGACTCATGTGTCACACATTAGTCTAAAACTAACAAATTTGTGGATCTGCCTGTAGAGCTACTCAATCTTATCTTGAAGTGACAATGCCCAACTATTCAATGTTATAATGTTATGCTCAAGAAAGATTTGCTTGGGATGTAATTAACTAAGGAGGTTTGTGTCCATGATAATCTATATCCCTGGATCTAAATAAAACCTATCTAATATGTAGCATAGGGAAAGAAAAGTTTGATTGTGCAATGTATATTACCATCTATGGAGTACAAGTTGGGCAAATTATTGCGTCCGGTCACCTGACATGCGGACATCCAATCCAGAGACGCCATCTCACACGGATGCACTGGGCCCCGTTATTTTTGAGTGATGTGGCATGTTTTTATTGGTGTCCGGACGAATCCGGACACCGGACACAATAATTTGCCTACATGTTGAGACCCATTTCCAACCTTTGAGGTAGTACGATACCCCCATAGCAATGGAAATGCATATGAAATTTTTATTGACTTCAATTTATCTTGGTGTTGCCTATTCGGCGGAGTCATTCAAAATCCACAACTACTTCCATCACCATACCATCGTATTTTTCTCATATAAATTTATGATAATGAATAGTAACATGATAAATAACGTTGTTAGAACCAAAAGCTACTTGAAACAGTCATAGGTGTTTATTCTATGTGATGACATCTGATGCTCATATAATGACGGGAAAAGTTTCTGTTTTCAAAAAATTCAATTGCAACATAATTTATGGATTTTTATTTTTTCATTTGATCATAATATACTTAGATTTGATTATATGTATTATTTATTAATATTATATTTTGTTGTATCATATTTTCAAACGTAGAATCCCTATCTTTTATAGATATTATTTTATGTAATGAAAAACTTTAGTAGTTTTGCATTGATGCCTTGTTATTTAGCTCCCTTCCTCTCTTTCTCTTTCTGGTTTGCCCTCTTCTAAGCCAAAATGAGTTCCTAATTCCTCTTTCATTCTCACCAAATTTCTCTCTTTTTCGAAGAAGAAACAAAATTTTGTCCAAAATTTAGGTCCGCTGCATCAATCTCCATTAGCTCACCTACTTTCAATGACCCTCCTCTTTGAAATACTGTGCGTTGCTTTAGTTGGTCTGCATCTTTATGGTGCCTGTCTTTTTCCCTTGCGGTTACAGAAGAAACTTGGTACAGAAGGGAGCTTACGTAATAGCATAGAAAATATAAAGTTTCCGGTTGATGGTAAAATAAAATATGTTTCAGTAGAGTAGGTCCCATTCAGCACTTGGCAGAAACAACCAAGGGTATTAAAGTGGATTCGTTAGTTAAGTCCTGACAAATTGCTTTCTATTGTTCTTCTAATTTTGGTTGAACAAAAGATCCACTGGATTGATGGGTTGTGTCTTCTTCATGTTATTATCCACCCATATCAGATAAAGAGAATTCTAGCTGGAATTCACTTAAACAAGTTTCTGATTGACAGCGAAAGGTTATTTTTTGTAAAGTATAATATTGAATAAGATTTATGTTTCGTTTGGGACGACTTTCTTTCTGCTTCTTAAAGCAGCTTCTTTCTGCTTCTTAAAGCAGCTATAAGAAACAGAAAGAAATCCGTCCCAAACGAAGCCTTACTTGGAACTTTTACTCTAGAGAACAACAAACAGGATGGGGAAAACATTCCTCACAAGTATTATGTACAAGTTTTTGAATAATATATAGAAGAGCTGGGAAGGTCAAAAACAGAAAGAACTCTTTTGATTACTAGCAAATAAAAGCATGCATCTTAATCTTTGTTTTGGTCTCATTTTGAGAACCGGAGAATCTAATATATACGTTTCTGGTCAAGTTAGACTTATTTAATTATAGCCGGCAAAATTAGAGCGACTCCTCAGGTTCACAATGAATGTGCCTCGACCATTGAAATTGCTTGTAGAACTAATTAGAGGACTTTTGCTCAGCAAGTCGACAATTCGAACCGTTTAGTTAGTAATAATGATAACACATATACTTAAAATCAAACACTAGCATAATGTCTCTCTGCATCTATTTCTACTTATTTCATCTCCTCTACTCAGGGCATCTGTCAGTGCAGCTTTATGTAACCAACCGTAGGAAAGATAGTCTTTTCACTACTTGATGTCCTAGTTATAAATGAATGTACTCATTGTTTACAGATGCAATGCAAATAGAATTTTGTATGTGTTACATTTTATGCATTGTTTTATTTGGTGTTTGTTGATTCAATATTTATTATCATGTTTTATTTTATTTTTTGTTAAAAAAAAAAAAGATTTTTATCATCACGCAAACACACTTTTCACTAGATAAAAAAAAATGAAAACCAAAATTTTCTTATCATATTGTATGATCTTCTTTCATACTGTAAGATATGTTCACTTATCCACAAATCACAACCATTAGCCAAATCAAAGGTCCATATGAGTTAATTTGTTGGTGATCATACTGTATGAACCACCCTTCGTATTGTACGATGAATTCAATCAAAAGTCATTCAGATGAATCCTCAGGACGAACATAATTCTAAAAGATTGTATAGCACAATACTGATCGTACTGTACGATTTGACCAACTATTTTTGACAAGTCGTTCAAATGATTTAACACCTTTGATTGTACTGTACGATATCGCATCGTACTATACAATTTTTGGATATCTATAAATTAGAGAGTTTTTTAAGGGTTTCAATCGCTAAACTCACCCTTCCTTCAAACTCCTAACCTCTCCAATCTAAACTCTTCAATGGTCTGTGGAAATAAACAAGACAGAATAATCTAGGGGAGTTCGTCCTCCTCTTATCACTTTGATGATCAATTTCTATCCGTGAGAGATGAACACGCCTACTAAAAGTTCAAGGAGTCTCAAATCACCCCATCCATAATGCTAAATCAATCAGCTCTCAACTTCGAAGTGATGAACCTCTTTGGCTCTACCACTCTCCAGTTCCTACTCAAACTAGTCTTTCCTTTCAATTCCAAACAACTTGATGAATTCTTAGCCAACCTTAGGCTCAATATGAAAACTTTTACCATGACTTCATATGTTTGTTTACAACCCGTAGAGATCACTAAGAAATATTTAGGGGAATATATCAGACTATCCATTGAAGGACCTCATACATAGTCCCTGATCTTTATAATTGATTTTAACTAGAGTTATGTAAACTGGACTATTAGGAATATGGCCATAAATCAACATCAACACTTAGTCCACACCCTAAATCAAAATGCCCAGGTTATATAACATATTATTAGAACCTCAATTATACCCAAATCTAGAGATAGTGTCAATATAACCCCACTTCTTTCCATAGTCAGCTACATAATAATGTTGAATACCCAATTTGATGAAACATTAATTATATCCAAATATGACTACTATTTGACGTCTCAATACAAGAAGAAAGCAAAACGTCACATTAGGGCACGTCAAAGGTTACGTCTCAAACAAAAATACCAAATCAACTACCCTGCTCCTCCTGATAATCTTCCCATTTTCTATATAGATGCCTCATTTCACATTCTAATCCATCGGGGGCATGAACACGATGAGCTAGATTTTGCTGAAGAAGGGAAAGCTGCTCCTATAGGTGGACCTGCACCTTCGCTAATACCACCACCTACACCTGCCTACCCTACCTTCCTTCATGACTGTATAATTCAATGGCTCGAGCAATTCGAAACTCGACTGGACTATTATATCCAACAACAATAACAACACCATGATGAAAGCATGAGTTGGTTTGGAGAAAAAGTTTTTCCAAATTGAAGATCATTTCACCTCCATTCATAAATATTTTCAACAACATAGACCACCACCACCTAATCAGGATCCGTCTTATTTCTAGTATTTGTTTGCTATATATTACTAATTTTATTTTTTGTCTTGTTCAATTTGTAATTTGGTGTTCCTCCCCTTTTTGGTAATGTCAAAATGGGGAGAAAATATATCTTTGGTTGTATGTTTCAGTTTAATAGAATCTTGTGTTTATTTTATTTATTTTTCAGTTATCTTATTTTCTTTCTATCTTTTATAAAAAAATGTAACCCCTAATTTTTAAATCTAACACCTAGTGAGGGAGAGCTAAGGAGAAAAACATTTTATCTTGCCTATCAACCAACGTTCTTTTCCATCATTAAAAAGGGGGAGATGAATGTAGTCTAGTTTATGATTTTGATGATGATAAATATTATTAATTGAATTATTTCTTTTCTCATTGAATATTTTAGATATTTCTTTTACATGTGAGAAGTAATATTATAGGTAAAACATACACTACTCAAGGCTACTAAAAGGTCAAGAATTGGTAGAATAGGAATGTTAAGTAATTAAGCAAAGTCTATACTTTTCTTTTTTCCTTATGTTCTATTTCTTGAGTCTCGCCATAAAAGAGTGTATGCCATTTGGTGACCATGCACACACAGGGGAGTGAAAAATATTATAACTTTAAAATTTTTTATATTAATCATACTATACAACTTATAATCATATTACACGGTCACTATAGAAAGAATGGCCTTAACATCTAATTAAACAATTAGTTTCTATGAACTAATTGTACTGTATGATCTAGATCGTACTATATGATTTGTTACGATCTGCCGTCACATAAATTAAGTAAGATATTCAAAATTATGGTTTTGAACTAATTGTATTATATGATCTAATTTGTAATGAATGAAAATTTGAAGTCTTACTTAAGTTAACCCCCATAATTAGTCAATAAAATTATGATTTAATCAATGATAGTAGATCATTTGTACAGTCTTGAATGTACCGTATTAATGGCATATAGAAAATTTGGTAGTCCCAAAGATCGTAACAAAATAAATCATGATTTTTGAACTAATCATTTATATAATATTTATATCATACTTAACGACCTACTTGAAATCAACTAATCATACTGTATGATGATAACAGTTTGGGATGATTGACAGAGATGATTTCTAATAGTCCCAAGAATCATTATGTATGAATAGAGAGAAAGCAAACATATCGTACTATATGATGTGTTCAAAAAGTTGAACAGTTCATCTGAACAACTATTTACATTATACTGGATAAACTTATTTTGAACTAATCATAATGTATAAAGTAAAATCATACTGTACAAAGAAAGATGACCAACTTGAATTTTAAGGGGTTCTTGAAGCCCAATACTTAAGCAATATTTTGAAAATCTCATTGAAACAAGAGAGGATTATGTGACTGCTGAAGGTACTATGAGAGAGAAGCTTTTGAAAGAAATCAAGAGTTTGATAGAAAAGAGAAGGTGAGGTTGAGCTTGAGGGAGAAGGAGTGTGAGGGGATCACATGGTTTCTCCAGGCTAGCTACACCCTCGCTCCTCCTATAGCCTTGGTGACTTCTTGAAGGCTCTATAGGGAGAGAGAATACTAAGTCAAGTCCTCGAAGTACTTTTCTTTCTACAAGAGGGAGAAAAAGGATTTGAGGTTCTTTTCCTATGAAAAGATTTTGGTTCTCTGCCATCTCCAAGAGAGAGAAAAAGGATTCGGTGCTCTCTACCTTCTCTAGGATGGAGAAAATGATTCAAGGTTTGCTACCTTCATCGAGGAGGTGAATTAGCTTCCAGCACTCTACCACATTAGGTTTGGTGAAAGTGACTTTGTATATGCTTCTCCGCCTTGCTATAGGAGCAAAAGGAGATTCACTTTTTGTTAGTGCAATTCCTAGAGTGGAGGACTCCGGAGAGTGAAAGTTGGTGAATGTCGACCAAATCACTATAAAATTTCTAATGTGCTTTTCATTTTCAGCACTTTACTTTTTACACTTAATTTCTGTGATAATTGTTTGGTACAAATATGAGATTAATCTTCTATTGTTTTAATTAGAATTCCATCATCAGTATTTTTAATTTTTTAAAATTGTTAGCTTCTGCATTAGAAGATCAAATTGATTATTTCAAGGTTTTGAAAAATTTACAAAAAGAATAGAATTCATGCTTAGGATTTTTTAAATTATCAATTCACCACCCCCCACCCCCCCACATCTTGGTGAGCCTCGGACTACTAATGTGAGGTTTAATAACTTTAGTAAACTTTAACAATACTCTCTTCTTCGAAACAAAGAAGTTAATTAGGTTTTCGATGCCATTAAAGATCTTGCTATCATGGTTTCTTTAGTAGCTTTTGATACTCAATTTACACTGGCTGCTACTCACGACAGAGATCAAAGCAAAATTTTCCCTTCCCGTGGTCACAATCTATTCTCCAACTCATCAATATCACCTCACTCTCGTCAGCACGAATTTTTTGATTAATGTCAAATATATGGAAAGAAGGGCCATTCTGCTTTGTTGTGTTGGCATCACACCAATCTTGACTATGCTTTACCGCCCACAACAGTAGCCTTCATTACAGAATTAGCTTCCTTATCTCCCTCATATCTCGACAGTGGCATCATAGCTCATCTGATATCAAAATCACAATCTCTCCAAAAACCTTTCACTTATTTTGGTTCTAATTAAGTGCTTATTGGTAACAACACCCTATTACCCATTCTACAATCTGGTAATGGACTCCTACCAACACCCACTCTTAAGATATTGCTTTACCCTCTTCTATAAGTCCCACCTCTTATGCACAATCTCATTTCCATGTCAAAATTATTTCAAGACAAAAATTGTAATGTTATTTTTAGCAAAAGTGGTTTCATTGTTAGGAATTTGAAGACACATCACACTCTTCTCTAAGGTCCTTGCCATAAGGGACTCTACCCGCTATCCTCCACTACATCACCAAGCATCTATTACTACAGCTAACATGACAATTTGTTCATCGTCATCCTCTGAGCTATGGCATAGCCATGTCGGACGTTCTCTACTACAATTTTCAAGCTTCTTCCTCAATTACATTCTTCTTATAATATTAAGTTTTGTAATACTTTTGCTCTTGCCAAGAGCTATAGGCTCTCATTTTCTAGTTCTACTCATGTATCTAAATCACCACTAGAATTAATACATGCAGATGGATGGGGTCCTTCCCCTATTATTTATTGAAATGATTTTCATTTTTATTTGTTATTAATTGATGATTATTATCACTTTGTTTGGCTTTACCCACTTAAACAAAAATATAAAGTTACTTTAATATTTATTAATTTCAGATTTTCCATCAAAAAATGTCTCAACTAACTCATTCGCACCCTTCGCACTAACAACGGTGGAGAATTTCTAAATAATAATATCAAATTATTTCTCTCTAAACACAACATCACCTACCAATATATGTGTCCACATACTCCACAACAAAATGGAGTTACTGAATGCAAACATAAGCATCTCCTCGATCTTGCCCATACACATGTCCTAGACTCTCAACTGCCGGACTTTCACTGGACCTATGCCATTTTTATGAAAGCTTATCTCATTAATAGAATACCCTCATCTACGACTTCATCTGTTTCACCTTATCAAATTCCATCAAATTATTCCCATCTTTGTGTTTTTTCATTGTCATTGTTATCCTTGGCTTCGGCCATATGCTGCTCACAAACTTGCTCCTCATTCAGTTGCTTACAATTTTCTAGGCTATACTTCCTCTCAAAAAGGATGCATTTGTTTCAATCTCACAAATTGAATAATTATTTCAAGACATGTTTTATTCAATGAAACCTCCTCCCAAGCTCATCCTATACCATCTTCTAATCCCCCTTCTTCACAACCGTTACATCTTCCAACATTTCTACCTACTTTAACTACTCAAACTCTACCAAACAATCATTCTCCTCCAATCACCACTTCAAATTTTAATTCAACTCCCTCCACATCACATTACAGCTTAGCCGCACATCATCCTTCTCCACATAAGTCCTCATCTCCCTCTACTATAGATACATCTCCCATCCTTCCCTTACCATCCATACATCCCATGATAACTTGACTGCACACAAGTCACTTAAAGATACATCAAATATTAGATCTCTATCTCAACATCACTTCTATCATGACATCTTGCCTCTACCACATAATATTCCCATTGGCATCAAGAAATGTCATTTTAGTTCAATGATCTACAATTTCAATGTATATGGACCTTGGTTTCCTTACCTCCAAACCAAAATCTCATTGGTTGCAAATGTATTTACCGTATTAAACGCCATGCTAATGGAACCATAGCTCACTACAAAGCTCTTCTTATAACATAAGGTTTCAAACAAGACTACGAGATTGATTATCAAGAAACTTTAGTCTGGTCATCAAATTTACCACAGTTTGTATATTTCTCATGGTGGCATTACATTTTTGAGTGTCCTATACTTCAACTGGATGTCATTAATGCCTTCTTGCATGGCTCCCTTAGTGAGATAATTTACATGTATCAACCTCCATGATTTTAGGAACCCCAACATCCTAACCATGTTTGTAAACTTCACAAGGCCTTATATGGTCATAAACAAGCCCCTCCGTAATGGTTTATAACTCTATCTACCAATCTCCACCACAAAAGCTTTCATGCTAGCTCTACTGACCCATCTTTCTTCATCTTTAAACAATATTAAATCGAGGTCTACGTACTAATATATGTGGATGATATCTGAATTACTATAAATAATTCAGCTTATATCTCTACCCTTCTAACTGATATGCAATAGAAATTGTAGATTCAAAATTTGGGTAAGCTTTCCAGGTTTCTTGGAATAGATTTTCACCGAACAGCAGGGGTTATCACTTATTTAAGCTCAGTTATATTAAGAATTCACTCACTACATCAACCATAACCTCATACAAAACATCGGTCACTCACTTACCTTCCAAATGTCCAACATATTCCTCACTTCAAGGCCAATACAGCCAACCTAACTTTTTTTTTAACAACTTACAGGTTCCCTTCAATACCTCACCAACACTAGGCCTGACATTTCATTTTCCATCAACAAGTTATGTCAAAACATACACAAACTATTACTTTGCCTTTATCAACTACTCAAGAGGATACTTTGGAACCTTAAAGGAACTATATCCCTTAGTCTTCACATTCCCAAAATAGATTACACTATTGGCATATGTTGATTCAGATTTGGGTTGGTAGCACTAATTATCACAAATCTACATCAATTTTTTTGTTTATTTATGGGATCCACTCTTATCTGCTGGTCAGCCATGAAGTAGTCCTATTGCAAATTTGGATTCAAAGATTTTAATTTTGATGATAATAAATATTATTAGTATTCTTGTTTCTCTAGTACTATTACTAATGCACATTTATTTTGGTTTCTTTGCTACTCACTTTTTAGGTCCACAACGTCAATTACAATTCAAGCCAACTCAAGATTGGGTAGATTAGAATTAAGTTAGTATATAACTTTAATTCCAGAGATTTTTACCTTCTTGAGTCAAATATAATAAGGTGGATCCTGATGCTAAGTAACCTTACACACACACACTCAAGAGGAAAATTTTTATAAGTTTAAGAGTTTTTCTATTTTTAATCATATCATACGGGACGATCCAAAATCATCCTTGATGATCAGATAAAATAGAAACCATAATTAGAGAATCTGTGTCAAGGTGTCCGAATTAAGAAACTTGTCCTGAATGAGATTCACATAATCTTGGATGATAGGCTCAAATAAAAAAGATTTAACCGCTAAACTCTTTTAGGTATGATATTATTTTGAGAAATCACATAGGACGATCCCATATCATCCTAGATAATTCATTACAATAATACTTAAATTAGTTAAGTGATAAAGGAAAGTAATTAATGTTAGATTGATCGATCATATCAGTTAGGATGATCGTAGGAACGTCCTGTATAATTAGTTAGAAAAACCATAATCTTCTCCTAAATCAGTTGGACATTTTGAACTATGTGCTAGCCGACCGGTTATAATTTTTCATCATCCAGATGCTTCTATTGGACGACTAGAACTATGTGCTAGAAGATAATAACTAATTTTGAACTAATCGTACAAGATGATCCAAATATCATCTTGGATGATCAGTCATATTTCTTCACTCTCCAACATGTATCTCCTAGACATCCCGAACTATGTGTTGGATGATATGTATGATTTTTAACTAATCGTACAAGATGATGCACTCATTATCTTGGATGATCAAAATAATTAATGTGTTCTAATCATCCAGTAAACCCAGATCATCCTGGCTAGAAGGGATGAAATAAACTGATCGTAAAGAACTATATATGTAGTGGATGATCTTTGATGGTAAGTTGCAAATTAGGGTAATTTTTAAGCCATTCTTTATAATATCTCTTGATTATTATTAAAAGCATCTTTTGCTCCTTTCCTGGCCTGAGAGAGCTTAGAGAAGGATAGGAAGAGATTGGGGGAAAGAGGGAGAATCTTATGAGGGGGAATTTGTGAGGTGTTCACAAAGGTTGCTCCAGGCAAGGATTCAAATTATCTTCTCCCTTTTTCATCCTTGGCTCTTTGGTGGCTCTAGGAAGGTCTTCTTCATAAATTGATCAAGTTTCTCTACTTGCTTTAGGTGGAAGCAAAAGGAGTTCGGGTTCTCAACCTCACCGGGGTTAAAAAAAAGGGGTTTGTAAAGGCTTCTTTGCCTTGTTGTTGGAGCGAAAAAAGAGTCACTATATTTTAGTGCAATACCTTGAGGAGAGGCTCCAAGGAGTGGATGTAGGTCAAGGTTATCAAACTACTATAAACTATGGTGTGTTCTTTATGTGTTATTCCAGCAATTTATTTTTCTACATATTATTTTATGTGGTTGATTGCATGTGTTTTAAAATATTCAAAAAGTTTTTACTTTATCTTTAAGAATTTTTAAAACTACCAATTCACCCCCCTCTTTATTAGCCTCAAGCTAGTTCATAGGGCCTACTAACCCTAACGAACTTTTAAGAGGTATCAGAGTGAGATTCATAAAATCAAGTTTTTGAAAACTTTTGAATTTTGATCCATGACTAACTTTAGTAACTAAAATACTGCATAAAGGTATTCCATTACTCAACCACCATTGTTTGATAATATACCTTTTAATTTCTGGAAAGCTTACATATCCATGCTTTTACAATCTATAGATTATCGCATGTGGGTGCTTGTTAAAGAAAAATATTCTGCACCAATAAATGAAATCATTGGCATCAAAACTAAACTTCCTTTTATTGAATGGACTTTTGAGGAAAGAGATCAAGCAAAACTTAATGCTAAATGTTTAAACTAATTTTTCTATGCACTAAAATCTGAAGATTATATGCGTGTCTCAACTTGTGCTAATGGTAAAGAAATATAGGATAGGTTATGCATTACATATGAAGGCACAAGGAAGGTTAAGCAATTTATGTTAAATATTTTACTTCATGACTATGAACTCTTTCATATGAAACCAAGTGAATTGATATTTGAAAAGTATACTAGGTTTACAAAAATTATCACCTCCCTGTATACCTTAGGAAGAGACATAACTAAATATGAGAAATTTAACAAAATTTTGAGATGCTTTCCTTCTTCCTTTGATGTTAAGATTGCTTTTATAACTAAGTCCAAGGATTTAAATATTTACTCTATAAATAACTTTCTTGGATCACTCATTGCATATGAGCAAGGAGTGAACTAAAGATAACTTGTTGCATGTGAAAAGAAGAAAGCAAAAACTGTAGCCTTAAAGGCTAACAATATGGATACTAAATCTTCTGGTTCTAAAAGTGATGATATTGCCTTAACTACTAGGTAATTCAAGAGCATCTTAAGGAAGAAACAAAAGCACCATCAAAAGTGGAACAAAGGTAAGAGTAATAAGAATTCTAAAGGTTCCTCTGACATGATATGTTTTGAATGCAGGAAGCTAAGAAATATAAAAGCTGATTGTCTTACACTTAAGGTTACCTAAGAAAGGAGAAGGGTGAGGAGAAACCCAAGTTCAAGAAGGACAAGTAATGGATCCAAAAGGCTTTCTAGGCAAATTATGCATCTGACTCCTTTGAGACTGAAGCTGAAGAGGAGACAATAAACTTATATTTGATGGCAGATAAACATATTGGTCATTCTGACCAAGAAGAGGTATCTGAATTATCATACGATCAATTGCTTGAAATTTCTAAGAAAATTCATTCATCTTATAGAAAGCTTAAAAAATAGCATGCCAGCTTGAAACTTAAATTTTTGAATTTACAAAAAGATTATGAAATTTTGATTAAAGATCATTCTATACTTGATAACAACCACATGAAATTATTTGATGAGTTTGATGAATTGAATAAACACTATGAGCTATTGAAATAATCCCATAATGAACTTGAAAATGATTTTAAAATATTTTTGAATGAATCTAATTGTAGGGAGCACTATATGAAAGTTAACAATATTATTTTAGAAAATGATAACTTATTTTTGAAAGTTGAATTAAAAGCACTTGAGGAAAATAAGTTTCCACCCATACTTGAACAATTTTTTAATCCTGATCCAAAGGAAAAAATTTTGAAACCTAAGAAGAGGCACTATAACCCGCAAAGATTAGAAAACTCTTTTTCTGGTGTTAGATATTTTTCATGTGGCATGTTTGGACATATTTCCCACACATGCACTGGACACCATAAAGAACATTTGGTGTGGAGATCCAAATTGCATGATTCACAGTATAAAACACATTAATTACATTCTTATTTCCATAAGAAGGGACCCACACTTGTTTGGGTTCCTAAAACTATCGTTTGACGATTTTATAGGTGTGCTGTCACAGAAGATCTTGTGAGAGAATGTGGTACCTAGACAGCGGATGCTCACACCACATGACTGGAGATGCCAATCAATTCATTTCGCTGGAGGTCAGGGTTGGAGGCAAGTTCATATTTGGAGATAACACTACCAAGAAAGTGGTTGGCATAGGTATAATAAAAAACTCTAAGAATATTTTGATTAAAAATATTTTACTTGTTTATGGCTTAAATTATAACTTGCTCAACATCAGTCAGGTCTATGATAAAGACTTTATCATAATTTTTTTTATTAAATACATGCAATATAAGCATGAATAATAACACTATTTTTGTAGGGAAAAGGATAAATAAGGTTTACATACTTGATTTAAATAATATTGAATGTCTTAGATCTTTTAGTTTAAAAAATATTGATGATGAGTCCTGCTTGTGACATAGGAGGTTATGTTATGATACCATGAAACTCTTAGAAAAGTAACCCAAAAAGATTTAATAAGAGGTATCCCTAAGCTTAAGTTCACTAGGGACCACTTATGTGATACCTGTTAATAAGGGAATAAGTCAAATCCTCTTTTTATTACATTAAGGGCATTAGCACCTCCAAACCTTTAGAAGTCCATTACATTGATTTATTTGGACCCATTAGTACTGCCAGCTTCGAGGGAAAAGTTTTTGGATTTGTAATAGTCGATGACTACTCGAGGTTCACTTGGATTAGACTTATATCACATAAAAGTGAGTCATTTGAAGAATTTAAATCATTATGTACTTGGATTCAGAAAAAACTAGGTAGTGAGATCTTGACCATCCATAGTGACCATGATGGAGAGCTTGAGAATGTGAGATTAGGAATTTTCTGTTAGGAATAAGAAATTAGTCACAACTTCTCAGCTCCAGGACTCCTAAGTAGAATGGGATAGCTAAAAGAAAGAATATGACTTTAGTAGAAGCCGCTAGAATCATGCTTGTTGAGTATTCACTTCCAAAATAATTTTGGGTTGAAGTAGTAAACACAGCTTATTATGTGTTGAAAAGGGTGTATATTAGATCCAAACTGAATAAGAGACCCTATGAGATCATTAAGGGTTGGACACCCAACCTTGCTCACCACCACGTCTTTAGTTATAAGGTTTTCATTCTAAATAATGGGGAATCACTCTTAGGAAAGTTTGACCCAAAATTTGATGAAGTGTTCTTAGGCTATTCAAGTCTAGGGAAATCCTTTAGAGTGTTTTATAAGAGGACTTTGGTGGTGTAGGAGACTACTCATGTAGTGTTTGATTAATCTAATTCTGAGACACCTAGAGTTAAGGTAGAAGATGAAGAAGATGAGACTAACTAAGGAGTATAAAATACAAATCTGGAGGAATGGGTAGAACCTCAAAACATTATTGAAGTAGGTGAGATTACCCAAAGAGTAGAATTGATAAATTTGGAGGAAAGGGTAGAACCTCAAAACACTTTGCCTATATATTAGAGATATTTTTTGAGTAATCCTAAAGAACTGATCTTAGGAGATCTCTGAAGGTGTTAAAACTAGGTGTGGACTTAGAAAATGAGTTAACCACTCTACCTTCATCTCAATGACTGAACCCACCAACATAATTTAAGCCCTTTATGATGAATTTTTGATCCTAGCCATGTAGGATGAATTAAACCAATTTGTTAGGAATGATATTTTGGAGCTTGTAGAAAGACCTAAGGGCTAATGTATTATAGGAACCAAATGGGTCTTTAAGAATAAGATGAATTATTCTACTGTGGTGGTTAAGAATAAGGCCAGATTGGTGACTAAGGAGTATAATAAAATAAAAGAGATTAATTTTGAGAAGACTTTTACCCCAGTAGCTAGATTGGAAGCAATTATAGTGCTATAAGCTTTTACATATTATAAAAGATTTAAGCTTTTCCAAATGGATGTCAAGAGTGCCTTTTTTAAACGAGGTAATAAAAGAAGATGTGTTTGAAGAGCAACTACCAGGTTTTAAGAATTCCTAATTTTCAAATCATATTTTCAAATTAAAAAAGGTTTTATATGGATTAAAATAGGCACCCAGAGTATGATATGAGAGGCTTAACACATTCCTACTAGAAAGAGAGTTTGTTAAGGATAGCATAGACATCACCCTGTTTCTTAGGAGAGTAGGAGATGAATTACTCATTGTTTAGATCTATGTTGATGATATATTTTTTGGATCTTCTGATAAAAAGTTATATGATAATTTTTCAAAAATAATGAATAAGAAATTTGAGATGAATATAATGGGAGAATTATCCTACTTTTTATGGTTTAACATAAGAAAAATGGATGATGAAACCTTAATTAATCAATCGAAGTACATTAAGGACATCTTGAAAAAAATCAAATGGATAAAGCCATGCCAATAAACACTTCTATGAGCTCCAGTGTTCAATTAGATAAAGACTCAAATAGAGAGAAATTGTTGCAATATAATTTTTATAACTATGTTTTCATATAGTTTGTGATTTTTATGATTCCAAAATATTATTATATTGACTTTTGTTTCTCCTAACATATATTAGAAATATTGCTTTTATTATTTTTTAGTACTAATATTTAAAGAAAATTATGTTGAATCTTTAATAGGTTGTTAAACCTAAGCTTATGTCTCAAGGCTAACCAGGGGGTGGGGGTGAATTGGTAATTTTAAAAAATCTCTTGGATTTTAAAATTTGAAATTAGTTAATGATTCGTAGCAAGTTAATTGAAGTTATTTAAAAGCAAATTTTTTAACCACAAAATTAAAAACTTGCAGTAAGTAAGCAGTGGAAATTTAAAAGACCCAAAGATTCATAGTGGTTCGGTAAAACACGACCTACATCCATTCCCTGAAGTCTCCCTCTTCAAGTATTGCACTATTACCAAAGTGACTCTCCTTTTTCCCCCACATCAAGGCAAAGAAACCTTTACAAAACTCTCTTTCACTAATCCCTGGTGCGGTATAGAACCTTCATCCTTTCACACTCTCTAAGTATAGGCAGAGTACCTTCAGCTGTTGACACTCTCCAAGTGTCGGCAGAGAACCAGATCTTCTTTGAAGAACTTCTCACGAGCAATCTAGAAATATAAGAGAAAGAGTGAAAAACATAAATCACACAAAGATCCTTACCTCTAAGTAACCTTGTGAATCCTTCACGCTTCCACAACAGGAAAAACGTCAAAATCCGGCGGTTTTTTCCGGCGGCTACTCTATATTAACCGGCGGTTTTTTTTACTACCAGCGGCTTTACGGTGATTTTTTTTCCGCCGGAAAAAATCGTGTAGGAAACTTGTACGGACAGTGTTTTACCGGCGGTTTGTTTTTTGCGGCTGTTTTCCGGCGGCCTAGACTACCGGTTACAACCAGATTTTGAACCGGCGATTTTTCGGCCGTAACACCACCGGTTATTTCACCGACAGTTTACAGGCGGTCAATTTACCGACGGTCCTCCGGCGGTTTAGTTGGGCGTCGTTTGTTTTTAAAACCGCCGGCAAGCGCCGGTAGACCGCCGGTTCGTTTACCGGCGATAGCCGTCGGTAGTACCGATGATCCAAACCGCCGGATGTCCACCGTAACACCGCCGGTGGCCGTCGGTAACCGTCGGTAATTAATCGGAGGTGTAATGCCTTTACCGGCGGCTGATTATTGGCCGTCTGGTATCGTAGTTTCTGGCGGCCAAACTACCGGTAAGCCGCCGGAAACCTGTAACACCTGCAAAAAAAATTGACAGCATCACCTCTATGGGAGGTTCACCCTAAAGTCTAAACCTGCAGAAAAAGCAAGATATGTTGGGCAACATGACGCTATATTTATCAGAACCATAAATTATAAATATAATCACAAGCTCATCATAAGATTACAATCACAAAGTTCACAAGTAATAATATAATTTTGAAGTTTTCAATAAACTTTGCAAAGTAACAATCATCATTATGAAAATAATTATCTTATAAATCAATAAATTTTACAAAGTAACTAAATCTTAAATGCTTAGTAAAATGATTATGGAGTAATCAACAAACATAACTAATATTTTATTCAACAAAGTAGCTGCACACATAACATAAAAAACATTTATTCAATTTTCTCTATTGGTTAAACACTCTTATTTTTGTGTTAGCACTTATACCCTTAATTATCTCTAGATGGTCCTCTCCCTCGATCTCTTTTCTCTCCCTCAATCTCTCTCTTCCTATCTTGCTCTAACTAAAAGTAACAATCAACAAAATTGATTCCACCTAAACTAAAATAACACTTAATAAAAAAAAATTAGATCTAACAAAATCATTACAACATTACATCTTTGCTTAATACATAAATCATCCAATATATTTCTAATACTTGCAAATGTGTAGTGAGAACAAATAATCAAAGAAAAACCATAAAAAATAACCTTAAAATAGAAATCGGACGGTTTGGGGTCAAACTAGGTCGGCGGTCGGATGTCGGAGTTTAACCGTCGGGGGTCGGACAAACTTCGTCGGTGGCGGTCGGATTGGGGGCGGCGGTAGGAGGAGATTCGTCGGCGGCGGTCGGACGAGCGGAGGCCAGCGTAGGCGATGGGAGAGCGAGCGACCGAGAGAGAGAAGGAAAGAGTAAAAATGAAATGCCAGGAGCGGGGCTGGTCGTATTAGGGCATCTACCGGCGGTTTTCCGGCGGTCCGGACCGCCGGTAAAAAGTCACTTATCAACGGCAGTCATACCGCCGGTTCATATTGATGACCGGTGGTTTACCATCGGTTTAGGGACCGCCGCTATTACCGGCGGCTTAACGTAGCAAAATCACCGGTTCGGACATCGTTAAACGCCGACGGCCAGACCGCTGGTAAAACCAGCGGTCCATAAACCGCAAGTATTGGGCATTTTTCCTATAGTGTTTACTAGCAAGAAATCTCTCTCAATCACTCTCTCACACTCTTTCCTTCAATTGCCCTTGAAAAAACATGGAGATAAGATTTTTACATCAATTTTTAATGTACCTTTTATACAAAAGACAAAAATCATCTAGAAAATTAAAATTTTCAATTTTGAGCGTACACGACCATACATTATGATTGGGTTTCGTATGTATGAATAGTTCAAATACTATTATGTATGAACCTATTGTGAATCGATATGAATTCATTTCATACCCGATTGTCATCCGGTACAAATGATGTTTGTCCGGGATGAATAGTTAGAAAATTTCAAAATTCATCTGTACGAAACATCGGGACAAAATGGGACCTCACATTTTAGTACTCTGAAATACATGTATGAACTGGGTTCATTCAGTACAATCCATACTTAGAAAAAAAATTTATGTGACCTAGAACTCGAGAAGGTCGTACTCATGAAAGCATGTACAAATTGGGTTCGTACAGTACGATCCATATTTAGAAAAATTATTTTTTCATGACCTGTAACCCAAGAAGATTATACTCCTAAAAGCATGTACGAACATGGTTCATCCCGTACGAACCATAATTACAAAATATTTCATTTCTGTTCATTCGACTGCTCGTTGGGGAAAATAATTGACTAGATCGTCTAGTACAAAGTATTATCATATAGTATGATCAGTTTTAAAAAAATATGAATTTTAAACTCTCCCACGGTGTGTGTGTGCTCTGTTACTCAATTACAATCAACTCTCTTAGACTCAATAAAATGGAAAATACAGACTTCAATTATAATAAAATCTAAACTGATCTTGATTTTAAGTCTTCAACAATCTGGAATACGATTTTCTTGAAATATTAGTACACACAAGAGCAAAATAATTCTTCCAAAATATGCTAGGAGAAATAATAAACAAATTAATAGTATTTGAAATCATAAAAAATATACAAGTTCCAAGAATATCAAACATGCAAAGCTAAGTAGCAACTATCTCAACAATCTCCCCTTTTTTGATGATGGAAAAACAAGTATTATTTGAATAAAATTGAAAATCCTAAATTTCTCCTTAACTCCCCTTAAATGAATAAGCATGTGAATATAAGGTAACTTTTTGGAAGAAATAAATTAATTTTTTTTTAACTCATAAAACACTTCAAATAGAAAAATAAAACAACTTTCACAAATACTAAAATGAAAAAATCAAATTCAAACAAATAATATTTCTCCCTCGTTTTGACAATAACAAAAAGAAGGAAGAAGAAAAAAAAAAGAAATGTAAGAAGTCATAAGAGAAACCTTTGATAATTGATCTTGAAAGTGATTGAATTATAATTTCAATAACAAGATTAATATTCATTAGAGAAAAATAAAGATTCATAATGTTTAAATTTAAAATATAATATAGACAAGATAAATATATCATGGTCATAAAATAATCTAGACAATTAGATAAGGAGAAATATTGCAAAAATGACAAAATGAAGATTAATAAAAGTTAATTTCCAATACAAAATATAATTAAACATTAAATTGATTTGAAATTAAAGATAAAAAGATAGAGGACAGAATAATATCAATACACTTGTTTGGCGACATTGTGCATCTTCTGAAATATTTGTGGCACACTTTGTGCATCTTTTTATATTTAGGCTAATTTTGTGCCTCTTTTCAATTTGAAAACCATTGCGCATTCTTTCAATTTTTATACACTTGTATATTTATCCAATTTTTTTATTTGATCTTTCCAAAATCAATAATCTAAAAACTCAAACTTCTCTAAGTTCAAAGATAATTATATTATAAAGAGAACTAAAAAATAATAATACATCAAAATTGTAATATAATATTAAAATTATGTATTTCTAAAAAGAACATGAGATTAATAGCCTTAACTTGATCGAGTTATAAATTAACTTATATTTTTGAAAAATTAGATTTTATAATGAAATTAATTTTTGCATCACAGTTCATATTATATCATTTTTTAGATCAATTAAGTGAGGATTAATATATAGGCAAAAATAACATTTCAAACAAAGAACAAAATTAACTAAACAAAACAATACATTTTTTATTTATATCAATTTAAGAAGTGATACAATGAAGCACATTTGATATCAATACATCTATCTCAAATCATGAAATACGTAACAATATCAAAGATCTAAAATAAAATAAGTACACAAAACACTAAATAAACATAAGTATAGAAACTACCAAAATCATCACATCACATCACAAAGGACTGGCAAAGACAAGACACAAGAAGTACATCTATAAATTTAAGGGGCCCTATTCTAGAGGAGGTAGTAGGTTGAAGATAGAAAAATAGCTATTCATCATAGCCACATTGGTGTTCACTGAGTCAAACTGACCTCGAATCCAATCCTTATCCTACTAATTTAGACAAGTCTAAATTTGATCAAAGCACTGATAATGAATCCCTAGTCAATCATAGCGCTAGACCATCTCCTGAAAGTTAGGTTTAAGAGCAAGCATAGGTGCAGGTACTGGTACTCGTGCAGGTGTTAGTGCTCTCCCTTATCCCTCAGAATCCTAACTTGTATTATCACCTTTCCCAAAAAGTGCTCGAAAAGAGGCATCAATGAAATAGATAGGAAATTCAAGTAGAGGATCAAAACAAACAAGATTATACTTCTTCTCAAAGATATAGGTCACTAAGTGTCCTAAAGCAATATTATTCTTCCTCTTATATGAGAAATGTCCAATTTCAGAAAGGACATGAATATAATTAATAATAAGTTGGGCTTCATCTATAGGTTGATCAGTCATGATAAGATAAGTAAAAGTGGACAGAAGAAGAGTAATATTTATCTAATCACGAATTTTAGGAATAATAAAGGTTCTAAGGACATGCTGAATGACCCTTGCATTTTGGTTTAAGGAATAGACCCTAGGAAAATGACATACTTGTTTAATTCCTTTAATAACTTTATTTATTTAAGTCCAATCAAAATCAGATATAGAAGTCAAAGTGTGGGCTCTAACTCCTTGAGTTCTTAAATTCAAATAGGCTCCCAACTCTTCCTTAATTATTTCTACCCCCTTCTTAAAAACAAAAGACCTAATCTTATCATGACTTAACTAGTCATTACTAAGTTGAGAAGGATTAGAAGAGTTTATTGAAGTGAAAGAAAAAGAATTTTAAAGACCTCTTATTTAAAGAAAAATGATCTTTCATTCATAGGAAAAGGGTTTGTAATGTATGATTGATGTTTCGTACATGATGAAATGAATTTTATATGTATGAACGAATACGTTCAAAATGAAATGACTTTTTGTAATCACACAAGTTATGAGGTAACTTTTCGTACAGGCTTTTAGACTAGATGATCATATAGACGAACAAGTGTTCATCTAGGATGATCACTTATTTAAGATCATTTTAAATACAGTTAGATTCATCCTCTACATCGAATGACACGTGGTTCATATGTATGAACTACAAGTTCATACGTATGATCGGTTATAATAACTTATTCTGCTTGTATAACCATCAACATGCGTACAGACGAAGTAATACAAATTGTTCGGGATGATATAAATATCATACAATATGTTATGTATTGGAAAATTAAAACTTTATACAATCAGTTCAGAACAACGATCAACATGCTACGAAATTCGTACATGACAAACATAATTTCATATAGTATGAATAGAATACTTAGAAAAAATTTGTATGATTGATCAAAAACAAGAAATTAAATGTGAAAATATTTCAAAATCACACAAAACATACAAACAAAAATAGAAAATCACAAACACAAATAAGTAAATTAAATACCAAAATAGAAAACACACAAAGACACATATCAAGTTTGCAGAAAATTTTAATTAAGCATTAAGATCAATCACCCCAAGCCTTGTTCTTAATGTGCTAAAAGTATAAAAGGCTAGTGGTTTTATAAAAATATTCGCAAGTTGATTTTTAGTTGAAATATGGTTCAGCTCAATTTCTCCTTTGGATATATGATCCCTTATGAAATGATGTCTCATGTCTATATGATTAGTTCTATTGTTGAATATGATTTTTTGAAATGAAAATGGCACTAGTGTTATCATAATAAATTGGAACTATGCCTATTATAAATCCTAAGTCAATCTACTATTACTTCACTCAAAGAACATGTACCACACAACTTTCTAAGGCAATATATTCAGCTTCAGTAGTAAATAAGTTTATGGAATTCTATTTTCTATTGGACGAAGAAACTAAAGAATTTTTTATAAATTGACAAGTTCTAAAAGTACTCTTTCTATCAACCCTACAACTTGCAAAGTCTGAATCAGAATATTCAAATTATTTCAAATAAAGAGCTAAATTTAAGATACAAAATCGCTAAGTTCTAAGTTCCCAAGAGATATCTCAAAATCCTTATTACTGCTTTTAAATGTGATTCTTTTGGATCTGATTAAGATCTAGCATACAAATAAATATTGAATATAATATTGACTCTTCTAGCAATTAAGTAAAGCAAAGATCTAATTATTCCCCTAAATTTCTTTTTATCAATAGATTTTCCCTTTGGGTCCTTATCCAACTAGAATGAGAAACTCATAGGTGTACTAGCAGGTTTAGCATTATCCATTTCATACTTTTTGAAGATGTCCGTAACATAGTTTGACTAACTAAGAAATATCCATTCCTAAATTTACTTAATGTTAAAACTTAGAGAGTAACTCAAATCTCCTATTAGACTCATCTCAAATTCACTACTCATTATTTTAGAAAAATCATCACAAAGAATTTTATTTGTAGATCTAAAGATGATATCATCAACATTAATTTGTATAATGAGTATATTATCTCATAATTTCATCATAAAGAGAGTGGTGTCCATAATTCCTTTTTCAAAAGATCTCTCAAGTAAGAAAGTGCTTAATCTCTTATATCAAGCCGTAGGTATTTATTTCAATCCGTACAATACTTTTTTTAAATTTAAAAATATGATTTGGGTATTTTTAATTTTCATAACCTTGAGGTTGTTCAATAAAAATATTCTCTTGAATCACCCCATTTAAAAAGGCAATTTTAATATCTATTTGAAATAATTTGAATCCTCTAAAATAAGTAATGGCAAACAAAACCATAATTGCTTCAAGTCTCACTACAGGAGTAAAAGTCTTCTCAAAATTAATCCCTTCAATTTGATTATACCCCTTAGCTGCCAATCTAGTCTTATTTCTAACAACAACTCCTGAGTTATTCATTTTATTCTTGAATTCACACTTAGTTCATACTACACTTTGATCCTTTGGGCTTATAATTAATTCCTAAACTTTATTTCTAATAAATTAATTTAAGTTTTCTTATATTTCCAAAATCCAAAATTCATCCAAAGTGCTTAATTTATATTTGTGGGATCGATTGTTAAAATAAAGACATAATGATTGACTTCTTTGCTTAGTCAACGCCTAGTCCTAACACCCTCACTAGGTTCACCTAAAATCAAATTTTTATGATGATTTTTAGAAAATCTCAAATCTCTAAGCAACGGATTTTCTATCTCCAAATTTTCTTCCAAATTAAATTTTAGAATCCTTTGGAAATTATTTTTTATTTCATCCTCTTCCAAATTTGACTCTTCCATAATTTTAGATTGATTTAATACAATATGTGTGGTCTCCTCAATTAACAAAGTTCTTTTGTTAAATACTCTATAAAATTTTTCAACACTAGAGTATCCAAGAAAAATTCTTTCATCTGATTTTGGATCAAATTTTCCTAAGATAGATTTTCCATTTTTATGTATGAACACATTACATCCAAAAACATGCAAATGTGACAAATTAGGTGTTCTCCCCTTAAGAAGCTTATAGGGTGTTTTGTTTAATTTTGATTTGATGTTCACCCTATTCAGGACATAACATATAGTGCTAACTGATTCAACCCAAAAATATTTAGGAAGTGAATATTCTTCCAACATGGCTCAAGCGGCTTCTATTAATGTTCTATTCTTTCTTTCGACTACCCCATTCTTCTGAGGGATTCTAGGTGTAGAAAAATTATGATCAATTCCTTTTTTTTAACAATAAATCCTAAAATTTTTCATTTTCAAATTGTCCTCCATGATCACTTTAGATTATTAAAATCTTACATCCTAGTTTTCTCTGAGTCCAAGTCAAAAAATCTCTAAACTCCTCAAATGATTCACTCTTATGATATAAGAATTTAACCCAAGTGAATCTAGAAAATCATTTACAATCACAAGTTCATATACCATCCCTCCTAGACTTACACTTCCAACCGATCCAAAAAGATCCATATGTAAAATCTCTAAACGTTTACTAGTTCTAAAATCTTTATTGGAATGAAATAAGGACTTCACCTATTTTCCTAATTGACATGCATCGCAAAGGTGATCTTTAGTAAAGCCTAGTTTTAGTATACCTCTAACCAACTCCTTTTGGGTAATTTTCTTAAGGTTTTTCACGCTAGAGTGATAGTCTCCTATGCCATAACCATGATTCATATATAATAGTTTTCAAGAAAAATGTATTAGGAGTTTTGATACAATTTAAATCTGGCATATAAATATTACTTACCCTTAATCCATGCAAAATATCATTACCATTTAGGCTTAATATGCAGCTAGTAGAAAAAAATTTATACTATATCTTTTATCACATAGCTGGCTAATACTCAACAGATTATACTTTAAGCCTTCTACAAGTATCACATTTCAATTAAAAATTTTTGCAAGTTTCCAATCATACCTAGTCCAACCATTTTCCTAGTGGTGTTATCTCTCAGTGTAACTTGAAAGTTCATTAGGGATATTAAGCCCTTATGAACTTAGTCCCAAGCTAACCAAGAGAGGGGGTGAATTGGTATTTTAAAAATTTCTTTTCACAAAGAATGAAAAACACATAAACCAAATCTCACCACAACTTTCTCTCCTCAAGGTCTTCTCAGGTCAAGGCACCAGCAAAAAGGTTTTCAAAAATGTTGAACAAGAGCTCTTAAATAGAAGAGCTTCAAAGTAGCTCATTAATTGCAAGTTGCTGACTTTATCGTCCAGGCCGATATGGACATCGGCCTGGCCGATCAGTACAAAACTCAGAAGATCGGCCAAAGTATCGCCCTGGATGCAGGACTGGACGATTGAAAATTGGCTTGATCGTCCAGGCCGATCTCACGATCGTCCTAGCCGATCAGTTTAAATCATGGGAAAATCATCCTGTGAATAGCCCTGGATACGAGCTGGCCGATATTTATCGTCCTGAAGTAACTTAAGGTTTTTTGACTGGATCGTCCTGGCCGATCCTACGATCGTCCAGGACGATATTATCGTATCAATCATCCTTAATTACTCCCTTGACTTCCTGATCAATTAAGAGTTTGTTAGAAGCAACAAGCAGTCCAAGAGAAACAACAGTGTTTGTCAATCATAAAAAACAAATGTCATGAAAATAGATTTGCAACATAACTCTGCCACCACTTCTGACTTCTAGCGATATAAATTTCTTAGTGTCTCCAGTCATATGCTTTGATCTACCATTGTCTAGGTACCAACTGCTCTCACGGGGCCTTCTATGAGAGCGTGCATATAAAACTATCAAATGTTTGACCTAGGAACCTAAACAAGTTTGGGTTCTCCTTTTGACAATTTAAAAATAGATGTATGTTTGATATGACTTGAGTTACGCATCTTAGGTTTCCACACTACATGGGTTTTCCTATCCAAAGTACAAGTGTGTGCTATATGTCCAGTCATCCCATAAGAAAAGCATTTTACACCAGGAAAAGGTTTTCTTAATTTTCTATAATAACTTTGATTATTCCTAGTTTTTAAAAATTTTGGATACAAAATAGGATTAGAAAAATCTTAAAGTATTGGTGGTTTCCTATTTTCCTTGAGAGTTTGTTCTTTTAATTTCAAAAATGAGTTCAAATATTCTAACACATTCTTACTATAATTCAAATAATGCTATCTACTCTCTGATTCATCCTTAAAATCCTTAAATTCTTTTTCTAATTTAGTATAGGATGATTTTAAAATATCATTCTTCTTATTCAAGTCATCAAATTCATCAAATAAGTTCATGTGGTTGTTATCTATTAATGCATGATCCTTTCTAAGGGTTTTGGGTTCTCTTTGCAATTCTTGTAATTCTAAAATCAGACTAGCATGCATTTTCTTAAGCTTTCTATATGCATCATGAATTCTTTTAGAAACTTCTAACAGTTCAGTATAAGTTAAGTCACATACCTCTTCTTGATCTTACTTATCAAGATTATCGGTCATTAAGCACAAATTGGTGACTTCCTCCTCCTTTTCAATTTCTAATGAATCTAAAGCTGAGTTCCCCAAAAATTTCTTTAGAATCTCTTCTTATCCTTCTTCACATTTGGTTTCTCCTCTACATTTTCTCCTTGCTAAGAGTGCCTTTCAAGTTTGGGCAATTCAATTTTCTATGTCTAGTTTTCCTGCATTCATAGTAAATCACATCATTAGAGACCTTAACATTCTTATTAAATTTATCTCTGTTCCACTGTTGGCGTCTTCTCTACTTCTTTTAAGAGAGCTCTTGAATTGCCTAGTCATCAAGGAAATGTCATCCTCATCCTCAGGCTGTGAAAGATCACTCTTCGACTCCTCCACTTTCAGTACAATGTTCTTTTCCATTTACTGTTCACCTACATCAATCTTCATTTGACTCACTCCTTGCTCATAGGCAATTAGTGAACCAAGAAGATTATCAATAGAGTAAACATTCAAATTTTTAGACTCTGTAATAGAAGTTATTTTTTCATCATAAGTAGTTGGAAAATAACTGAGAATTTTATTAACTATTTTAGCATTCATTAGTTCCCTACCTAATGCATGCAAAGAAGTGACTATCTGAGTGAATTTATGTACATGTCATAAATAGATTCATTGAGTTTCATATGAAATAATATATAGTCATGTAACAAGATGTTTAATCTAGATCATTTTACTTTATTAGTCCCTTCGTAAGTAATACAAAGTCTATCCCATATATCCTTTCCACGTTTGTAAGTGGAAACTCGTATGTAGTCTTCTGACTTAAGTGCACAAAAGAAATTATTTAAATAATTTACATTAAGTTGTGCTAAGTCACATTCTTCTACATTCCAATCTGCAAAGGGTGTTTCAACTCTAATACCATCAACTAATCTAGTTTATTTTGTCTACCCTTCTTGAACTAAGATTCACATACGATAATTTAGTGACAATAAAAATGTAGACATGTGTGTTTTCCAAAAATCGAAAGGAATGCTATCAAATAAAGGAGGTATAGTGATCAAATACTCTTTAGGTGTGTTACGGTTTCCAAAAGTAACCAAGCTCATTTTTCAAAAAGTAGTCTAAACTTATGATTTTGAAATAAAGCTATGATATCACTTGTTGAATCTTGAATCGGTTATTAAACCTAAGCTTATGTCCCAAGGCTAACCAAGAGGGCGCGGGGGGGGGGGGGGGGGGGGGGGGATTGCGGGGGGGGGGGGGTGAATTGATAATTTTAAAATTTCTCTTGGATTTTAAGATTTGAAAGAAGTTAATGATTCATAGCAAGTTAATTGAAGTTATTTGAAAGCAAATTTTTCTACCACAAAATTAAAAATTTGTAGTAAGCAATAAAAATTTAAATGACATAAAGATTTAAAGTGGTTCGATCAAACACGACCTACATCCACTCCCTAAAGACTCCCTCTTCAGGTATTGCACTATTACCAAAGTGACTCTCCTTTTGCCCCTATAACAAGGTGCAGAAGCCTTTACAAAACTCTTTTCCATAATTCCCTGCTGCGGTAGAGAACCATCGTCCTTTAACACCCTTCAAGTGTAGGCAAGGAACCTTCATCCTTTCACACTCTCTAAGTGTAGGCAGAGAACCTTCATCCTTTCACACCCTCCAAGTGTAGGCAGAATACCTTTGGCTGTTCACACTCTCTAAGTGTTGGCAAAGAATCGGATCTTCTCTAAAGATATTCACATGAGCAAACTAGAAACATAAAAGGAAGAGTGAAAAATAGAAATCACATAGTGATCCTTACCTTTGAGTAACCTTATGAACCCTTCACGCTTCACTATCAAGAAATCTCTCTCACACTCTTTCCTTTATTTGTCCTTGAAAAATCATGAAGACAAGATTTTTTATGTCAGTTTTTAATAGATCTTTTATACAAAAGACACAAAAAACTGTCTAGAAAATTAAAATTTTCAATTTTGACCGTACCCGATCATATAGTACGATCGAGTTCCATACTAACATATAGTTTAAATACTATTGCATATGAACCTGTTGTGAATTGGTAAGAAATCATTTCATACCCGATCATTGTCCCGTACGAACGAAGTTCGTCTGGGATGAACAGTTAGAAAATTTTAAAATTCATCTATACGAAACATTAGGACAAAATGGGACCTCACATTTTCGTACTCTAGAAGGCATGTATGAACTGGGTTTGTATAATACGATCCATACATAAAAAAGTTATTATTAAGCGATATAGAACCCGAGAGGATCATACTCATGAAAGCATGTACGAACTGGGTTCGTATAGTACTATCCATACTTAGAAAAATTATTTTTTCATGACCTGGAACCCAAGAAGATCATACTCTTGAAAGCATGTACGAACTAGGTTTGTCCCATAAGATACTTAGAAAAAATTTTATTTCTGTTTGTTCGACTACAGATTGGGGGAAATCACTGACTTGATCGTCTAGTATGAAGTGTTATAGTACAGTACAATCAATTTTAAAAAACATGAATTTTAAACTCTCCCCCGATATGTGTATGTTTTGTTACTCAATTAAAATCACACTCTCTCAGACTTAATAAAATGAAAAATACATACTTCAATTATAATAAACTCTAAATTGATCTTGATTTGAAGTCTTCAATAATCTAGAGTAAGATTTTCTTAAAATGTTAGTACACACAAGAGCAAAACAATTCTTATAAAATATGTTAGGTGAAATAATAATCAAATCAATAATATTTAGAATCATAAAAAATATACAAGTTGCAAGAATATCAAACATGAAAACTAAGTAGCAATTATCTCACCAAATTATACTCCAGCTTTTTGAAGACTTCAAGGTAGATTATATCAGGATTTATAGTTTTTGAAGTCTGTACTTTTTATACTTTTCTTGAGTTAGAGAGTGTGTGATTGTAATTGGGTAATCGTGCAAGCACACACACCAGGGAGTATAAAAATTTGTAAATTTTTAAAAATTAATCATACTATATAATTTTGAATCGCATGGGATGATTTGGCTTGAGCGTTCCTACATAAAGCAATTAATCGAACCATACCAGGAAAATTTTTTAAATCTTATTCATAATGTATGAAGTTAGCTTCATACATATGCCTTCCAGAGTACGAAATAGATACGTATAAGTTTATCCTGACGAACTCCTAAATTTTTTTTAATTGTTCATACTGTATGATCCTAGGATCGTACATATGAATTCTAGAAGATGAAATGGTTGGGTCCTTTTTTGTACGAAATGAAATATGGTTTGATTAAAACATATTGTACTATATGATATCAATTTCATATAGGACGTTAATCAGAGTATGAAAATGGTTCGTATTGAATCAAACTGGATGAATCTGTTTAATTTTGAATTGATCATATTGTTTGAAGCCAGTTTGTATGTTGTCAATCAGAGTAAGAAATTGGTTCATAATAGATCATAAAAACTAATTGTGTACAGATTGTACATATGATTTGGGATCATATTATAATATCATGAATGGTCAAATTGAAAATTTTAATTTTCTGGACGGTTTTTTGTGCCTTTCATATATAAGGTCCTAAAAACTAACTATGGAAAAAAAATCCTTCTTCTTATTTTCTTTGAGAGCAAGTATAACATTTCTTTAGGAGAGTGTTTGAGAGTGTGGAGAGAGATCTTATAAGTGAAAAGTATGAAGTGTTCAAAAGGTTTCCCAAAGGTAAGGATTTCTTTATAATTTTAATCAAATCTCTTCCTTACTTCTTTGAAGTTGCTTGAGAGAAGATCTTTGGAGAAGATCCAATTCTTTGCTGACACCAGGAGGTTATGAAAGGATGATAGTTCTCTGCCAACATAAGGAGGGTGTGAAAGGATGATGGTTCTCTACCAACACTCGAAGAGTGTTAGAGGATGAAGGTTCTCTGCTAACACTAGGAGAGTGTGAATGGATGACAGTTCTCTGTTGACAAGAGGAGGGTATAAAAGGATGACAATTCTGTACCAACACTAGGAGAGTATGAAAGAATGAAAGTTCTATGCCGATACCTGGAGAGTATGAAAGAATGATAGTACTTTACTACACCGGGGTTTAGTAGAAGAGAGGTGTTTTATAAAGGCTTATCCACCTTGCTGTGGGAGCAAAATGAGAGACACTTTGGTAATAATGCAATAACTGAAGAGGGAGTCTTCAGGGAGTGGACGTAGGTCTAGTTGGACTGAACCACTATAAAATTTTATATTTTTACTTTACTATATTTTTATTTTCTATAATTTTAATTTTGTGCTTGAAATTTTTTTATTTTGTAAAACTTTTATTATGCTTAAAATTATAAGAAGGGTTTTCTATTAAATTTTCAAGAGTTTTTTAAATAACCAATTCTCCCCTTCCCCTCTCCTCTTGGTTAGCCTTGGGACAATTACTTTAGGTCTAACAACATATGCAGCCTCTCAAATGGGTCCAAACAAATCCATATGAAGATCTCTAATAATCTTTTGGTAGTGATATCCTTAACATAATGAAAAGATGACCTAGTTTTCTTTCTTAATTAATATGCATTATAGAGAAGATCCTTTGAAAATTCTAACTTGGGAATGTCTCTAACTAGGTCTTGTTATGTAATCTTCCTAAAAGTTTTAATATTACCATGGTATAATCGCCTATGCCATTGCCAAAATTTATCCAAAATAGTTTTCAAATAAAACATACCATTAAAAGTATCAATATAAGACACATTAAGTATATAGATATCATTAATTAATTTTTATTCTAAAATAATATTACCATTTAAAGCAATAAGGCATTATTTAAAAATAAATTTAATATCAAATCCTTTATCACATAATTAACTAATGCTTATTAAATTATGGTTTAAAGGTTCAACTAAAAGCACATTCTCAATAATAAAATAATTATTCTTACCAATTGTACATGAGCCAACCACTTTCCTAGTGTTATCTCCCAAAGTTACCAAGCCTCTTCTTATTGCCTCCAATGTGATGAACTGCTTTATATCTCCAGTCATTTATCTTGAGAATGTTGAAACTTGTTAAATAAGAATTAGGTTGTTAGACTTAAGCTTATGTCCTCGTGGCTAACCAAGAGGGAGGGTGAATTAGTTATTTAAAAATTTCCCTTTTATAATTTTAAACCGATAAAAAATTTTAATGAAATTTTTTGAAAAAGATTTTTCAACACAAGATCAACAGAAAACTATAAAATAAAAAAGCAGCGGAAAATAAAAAGACATAAGATTTATAGTGGTTCGGTTAAACACGACATACATCCAATCCCTGAAGTCTCTCACTTATGGTATTGCACTATTACTACTTGGTGCCTCTCCTTTTGCCCCCACAGCAAGGCGGAGAAGCCTTCATAAAAACTCTCTTCCACCACTACCCGGTGCGGCAGAGAACCGTCATCCTTTTACACCCTCTAAGTGTAGGAAGAGTACGTCCCACTATTCACACTCTCCTAGTATAGGCAGAGAACATCCCGCTGTTCACACTCTCTAAGTATAGGCAGAGAACCTCCCACTATTCATACTCTCCAAGTATTGGTAGAGAACATTTCGCTGTTCACACTCTCCAAGTGTAGGCAAAGAACCTTTGCTGTTCACACTCTCTAAGTGTAGGCAGAGAACCTTTGTTGTTTCACACTTCTCCAAGTCTCGGCAGAGAACTAGATCTCCTTGACAAGATCTTCTCACGAGAAATCTGGAAGGACAAGAGAATAGAGTGAAGAAATCAAAATTTATAAATGAAGATCCTTACCTTTGAGTACCAAGTGAACCCTTCACGCTCCAGTAGTAAGAAATCTCGTTCAAACACTCTCTAACACTATCTCCTTCAATCTCTCTTCAGTTTGCACGAAGACCAGTGGACAAAAAGATTACAAGATAGTTTTAAGTGGACCTTTTATAAGAGAGACACGAAAAACCATCCAAAAACTATAATTTTCAAATCTGTACATACTTGATTGTCCTATATGATCAAAATTTGTACGTACGAACAGTATAAAAACTATTGCATACGAACTCAATGTACATTGGTAAAGATATGACTTCGTACCCAATCATCGTCCCGTACGAACATAGTCGTTCGGTACGAACGGTTATTTCCAAGCTTCGTTGAAATGAAACTGCAGGACAGTCCTTATGTTTAAGAAATGGAGAACATCATCCAGGGACGAATGTACAAGTTCGTCTAGATGAACAGTAATAATTATGTGTCCAGAGAACATCGTCCGAGGATGAATAGGGTAAAATTGTCTGAACGAACTATTTAAGTTGAGAATTCAAAGGACATCATCCAGGGATGAATTAGACAATTCGTCTGGACTAATAGTATGAAGTGAAAAATTAGAGGACATCATCCAGGGATGAATGGGACAATTCGTCTGGGTGAACAGTTCAAAGTAAGAAATCAGATGATATCATCCTGGGATGAATGGGATAATTCGTTTAGACGAATAGTTTAAATTGAGAAATCAGAGGACATCATCCAGAGATGAAAGGGACAATTCGTCTGGATGAACAGTTCAAAGTGAGAAATCATAGGACATCGTCCAGAGATGAATGGGATAATTTGTCTGGATGAATAGTTCAAAGTAAGAAATCAGAGGACATTGTCCAGGGACGAACTGGGTAAATTTGACTGGACAATCAGGACTTAGAAAATTTTTCTCACTTCCTGTTCATTCCATTGCTCTCCGAGGGGTATAACTGACCTAATCGTTCCGTACAAACTTGGTTTGTCCCGTATGATCAGTATAATAAATTTTAAATTTTAAAGAACTCCACCAAATGCAAATGCAACGATGGTTACGAGCAATCTTTTCTCCTCCTTTTTGACAATAGTAAAAAGAGAAAAAGAAAGAGAACAAATACATAAATGTTAGAAGTCATATAAAAAGCCTTTAATAATTGATCCTTGAAAGAGATTGAGATATATTTGAAAATAAAATTAAAGATCATTAGAGAAATTAAAGGATTCATATGATTTAAGAAGAGATATATTATAGATAATAAAAAAATTATCAAAATTATAAATCAATTTAGACAATGAGATAAACAAAATCATTGCAAACTAGATGAATGTAAAATTTGTATATTTCAAATTTTAATACCAAATAAAATTCTATAGAAGATTAATTTGAATTGAAGGATTGAAAGATTAAGGAAAGAATTTATTAGAACAAGTACCACTTGTGGCGTTTTGCACATCTTTTCAATATTTGTGGCACGTTTTGTGCATCTTTTTACCTGTGGGCTTATTTTGTGCCTCTTTGCAAACTATTGCGCATTCTTTTGATTTTTATATATTTGTACATTTTCAAGTATATTCTTGATCTTTCCAAAATCAATAATCTAAAATATCAAATTTGTCTAAGTATAATAATATTTATATTGATAAGAGAAATATAAAATAAGAAAATATCATAATTGTAATAATAACATAAGAATTATATTAGTCTAACAAGAGACATGATATTGACATTCTTAATTAGATCAAGTTATAATCATAACTTAAATTTTGAAAAATTAGATTTTCTAATGAATTCAATTTTGTGTTGCAATTCAAGATATAGAACTTGTAAGATCAAATATTTTAAGGATGATCATATAGGCTAACACACATTTCAAAAAAAATAAATAAATAAATAAAAAATAAAAAGCAAGACAAAATGACTTTTATTGATATAATGATAAAGGATATTACATCGAGAACGATTGATATAAATAAAGACATTTTTCAAAACACAAAACAAAAACTAATAACACAATACATCGTAATGAAAAGCTAGCATCACATCACATCGCATCACATATGGCAGAAAGAAACAGGAATGAAGTGCAATCATCACTCTAAAGGGCACTAATCTAGAGGAGGCGGAGGAGGGTTGAAGATGTTGAAATAGATACTCATCATAGCCACATTCGTGTTGACTGAATCAATCTGACCTCTAACCCAATCTATATCCTGCTGATGTTAATAGTCCTGCTGTTGAAGATGAGTTTCAATTTGATCAAATCATTGAACTAAATGACTCTCAAGTCGATCAAATCGTTGGATCGTATCCTGAAAATTTAGTCTATCATCTGGTGTAGGTGGAGGTTCTCTTCTTTCCTTCTCTGAGTCACTACTAATAGGTTGATAATCTTTATTAAAGATGGCTCGAAATGAGCCATCATTGTAGTAGAGATGCTCCTCTAGATTTTGAACTGGATGGACTAAGTCATATTTTTTCTCCAAAATATAGGTCACAATATGTCCTAAGGCTATATTTTTTTTCTCTTATGGGAAACATGGCCAATCTTAAAAAGTTCATACATGTAGTCAATGATAAGTTGGGCTTCATCTATTGGTTGTCTAGTCAAAATCAAATAAGTCAATGTAGAAAGAAGATGTGTGATATTTGCTCGATCACCAGCTTTAGGAATAATGGAAGTGCGAAGAATATGTTGGATGATACGGGCATTGCGGTTAAGAGTGGCTACCTTAAGAAAATGGCCTACTCCTCTACATCCTCTAATGACTTGATTTATTGCTGTCCAATCAAAGTTGGTGGAAGAAGTCAAAGTGTGGGCTCTAATCCCTTGAGTCCATAAGTTCAAAAATATTCATAAATATTCTTTAGTGATATCCACTTTCTTCTTAAAAGCATACGACTTAATCACAGTTTGGTCAGAGTTAAAGGACATGTTGATCTTAGAGAAGGACTCTAGAGGGGGTGATATTGGCGGATGCGAATCTAGGGAAGGACTCCTCATTTTCTTTCGACAGAAAGTTTTCTCCAGGATTTCTAGAAGAAGGACCTTTGTTCAGTTCCTTTTGCCTGATTCTCTTGCTTGAACTAGCCTTGAATAAGATCTAGGAGAATAGAAGATTGAAAGGGTTTTTGAAGAGATAAAATTTGAGTTCAAAACCTTTCAATTTTAAAGAGAAAATGAGTTTTCATACGAACAAAAATAATTTCATCCCGTACGATTTTGGTTTCGTACGTACGAAAATTATTTCATATAGACGAATGAATGGGTCAAAAAAGAAATGGCTTTTCATAATCCTGCAAGTTACGAGATGTTCTTTCGTACAGACTTTTGACCAAATGATCGTATAGACGAACAAGTGTTCATCTTGGATGATCAGTTATTTAAGATCATTTCTATGACGGTTTGAAACGACCCTCACATTGAATCGCCACGTGTTCGTACGTACGAACTGAACGTTCGTACATACGATCAGAAAAAAAGAAACTTATCTTGTCCGTATAACCATATACATGCGTACATATGATTGAATACACATTGTCTAGACGATCGTGAAGATCATACAGAGGAATGTTGATACGAAAACTAAAAAAACTGTATACAAACCGTTCAAATCAAAAGTTAAATGCTACAAGATTTGTCACTTACGAAATTAATTCGTACAGACGATATTCACATAAATTTTCAAATCAGCTCAAAAATGGGAATTTTGGCGTGAAAAACAAAAACTCACAAATAAGAAAATCCAAAAACAATATACGAATAAATAAAAAACACAAGCACAAAATCACAAACATAAAAACACACTAACAGAAACACATATCAATGTTGCATAGATTTATATCTAAGCATTCAAATCAATCACACCAAGCCTTGTTCTTAATGTACTGAAAGTATCAAAGGCTAGTGGTTTTGTAAAAATGTATGTAAGTTGATTTTCTGTTGTAACATAAATGAGTTTAATTTCTCCATTAAATACATGATCCCTTATGAAATGATGTCTGATGTCTATATATTTGGTTCTTGAATGTTGAATAGGATTTTTAGAAATGCAAATAGCAATAGTGTTATCACAATAAATGGAAATAGTGCCTATTATTAATCCTAAATCAATCAACTATTATTTCAACCAAAGTACTTGTGCCACACAACTTCCTAATACAATGTATTCAGCTTCTGCAGTAGATAGGGCTACTAAATTTTGTTTTCTACTAGACCAAAGACTAACGATTTTCCAATAAATTGATAAGTTCCTGAAGTGCTTTTTCTATCAACCCTATAACCTGTAAAGTCAAAATCTGAACATCAAGTTATTTTAAATGAAGAGCTAAACTTAGGATACCAAATCCCTAAGTTCTGAGTTCCCAACAGATACCTTCAAAATCCTTTTTACTGCTGTCAAATATGATTTTTTTGGATCTGATTGAAATCTAGCACATAAACAAATACTAAACATGATATCGAGTCAGCTAGCTGTCAAGTAAAGCAAAGATCTAATTATCCCTCTAAATTTCTTCTGATCAACATATTTTCCCTTAGGGTCCTTATCCAACTGAACAGACGAACTCATAGGTGTATTAACTAGTTTAGCATTGTCCATTTTATACTTTTTGAGGATGTCCTTAACATATTTTGACTAACTAGGAAATGTACCCTCCTCAATTTGCTTAATGCTAAAGCCTAAAGAATAACTCAAATCTTCCAATAAACTCATTTCAAATTCACTACTCATTATTTTATCATCACAAAGATTTTTATTTGTAGATCCAAAGATGATATCATCAACATAAATTTGTACAATGAGTATATCCTCTCCCAATTTCTTCAAAAAGTGAGTTGTATCCACACTCCCTTTTTCAAAAGATTTCTCAAGTAGGAAGGTGCTCAATATCTCATACCAAGCCCTAGGTACCTGTTTCAATCCATATAATGCCTTTTTCAATTTGAAAATATGATTTGGGTGTTTAGAGTTTTCAAAGCCTGGAGGTTGTTCTACAAAAAACATACTCTTGAATTACCCATTTAAAAGGTACTTTTAACATCCATTTGATACAATTTAAATCTTCTAAAACAGGTAAATGATAACAAAACCCTAATTGCTTCAAGTCTAGCTACAGGGGAAAATGTCTCCTCAAAATCAATCCTTTCAATCTGATTATACCCTTTAGCCACCATTCTAGCCTTATTTCTAAAGACTACTCCTGAGTTATTCATTTTGTTCTTGAATATCCACTTAGTTCCAACTACACTTTGATCCTTTGGCCTTGCAGTTAATTCCCAAACTTCATTTCTTACAAATTGATTTAATTCTTCTTGCATAGCCAATATCCAATATTCATCCGAAAGTGCTTGATCAATATTTGTGGGTTCTATCAGTAAAATAAAGGCTGAATGATTGACTTCTTTATTTAGTCCTTGCCTAGTCCTAACACCCTCACTAGGTTCTCCTAAAATAAATTCCTTTAGGTGATTTTTAGAAAATCTCAAATCTCTAGGCATTGGATTTTCTATCTCCAAATTTTCTTTCAAATTTATTTTCTCAATCTTTTAGGAGTTATTCTCTACCTCATCTTCTTTAACAATTGTCTCTTCCAAAATTCCAGATTCATCAAATACAATACGTGTGGTTTCTTCAATTACCAAAGTTCTTTTATTGAATACTCTATAAGATTTTCTAACATTTGAGTATCCTATAAAAATTCCTTCATCTGATTTTGGATAAAATTTTCCTAAGGAAAATTTTTCTAAGGCAAATCCAAAGACATACAAATGTGACAAATTAGGTGTTCTTCCATTTAGTAATTCATAGGGTATTTTATTTAAGTTTGATCTAACATTCACCCTACTTAGAACATAACATGCTGTGATAATGGCCTCAGCCCAAAAATATTTAGGAAGTGAATATTCTGCCAACATGTCTCGAGCGGCTTCTATTAATGTTCAATTTTTTCTTTCGACTACCCCATTGTACTAAGGGGTTCTAGGTGTAGAAAATTTGTGTTCAACTCCTTTCTCCTTACAAAAATTCTCAAATTTTTCATTCTCCAATTCTCCTCCATGATCACTTTGAATAGTCATAATCTCACATCCTAGTTTCCTTTGAATCTAAGTTCAAAAGTTTCTAAATTCTTCAAATGATTCACTCTTATGAAATAGAAATCTAACCCATATGAATCTTGAGAAATCATCCACAATCACAAAACCGTATACCTTCCCTCCTAGACTTACAGTTCCAACTGGTCCAAAAAGATTCATATGTAAAATCTCCAATGGTTTACTAATTCTAAGATCCTTATTGGACTTAAACGAGGACTTCACCTATTTTCCTAATTGGCATGCATCATAAAGATGGTCCTTAGTAAAGTCCAATTTTGGTATACCTCTCACTATGTTCTTTTGGATAATCCTCCTAAGATTTTTTATGCTAGAGTGACAAAGTCTCCTATGCCAAAGCCATGACTCATCAGAAATTATTTTTTAAATAAAAAGCAGTAGCAGTTTTAATGCAATTCAAGTGCATATACACAATGTTTACCCTTATACCATTCAAAACATCATTACCATTCAGGCTTAATATGCAGCTTGTAGGAAAAAAATTTACACAATAACCTTTATCACATAGCTGACTAATACTTAGAAGATTATGATGTAAGCCTTCTACCAACAAAACATTTTTTATAAAAATGTTTTAAGATTTTCAATCATACCTGACCCTACCACCTTCCATGTGGTGTTATCTCCAAGTGTAACCTTGCCTCCACTCCTGGCTTCCAGCGATATGAATTGGGCAATATCTCCAGTCATATGCTTTGAGCAACCGTTGTCCAGGTACCAAATGCTCTCACGAGGCCTTATATGAGAGCGATCCTACAAAAACATCAAACATTAGACCTGGGAACCCAAATAAGTTTGGGTTCACCTTTTTGCAAATTATAAATAGATGCATGTATAATATGTCTAGGTTTATGCATCTTAGGTTTCCACGCCAAATGAGTTTTCTTCTTCAATGTACAGGTGTGAGCTATATGTTCAATTAATCCATAATTATGACATTAGACTCATGGAAAAGAGTTTCTTAATCTTTTATAGTTTCTCTATCTATTTATGAATTGCATAAATTTAGAATACAAAATAGGATTGGTGAAATCGTCAAGTCTTGGTGGTATCTTATTATCCTTGAGAGATTTTATTTTTAGTTTATAAAATGAATTCATATCTTTCAAGATACAATTAGTATAATTTACTCGATACATCTTGCTTTCAAATTCATCCTTATTATATTTGATTTCTTTTTGAAGTTCTGCATAGGATGATTTTAAACTTTCCTGGTTCTTATTCAAATCATCAAACTCAACAAGCAATTTCATGTGGTTGTTATCAATTAAAGCATGATCTTTCCTAAGGATATCCTTTTCTCTTTGTAGTTCCTAAAATTCTAAATTCAGACAAGCATGCATTTTCTTTAACTTTTTATAAGCATCATGTATGCATTCAGAGACATCAAAAAGTTCATTATAAGACAAGTCACATACATCTTCTTTATCTGACTGATCAAGATTATTGGCCATTAAGGATAGATTATTGACTTCCTCTTCCTTTTCAGTCTCTAATGAGTACGAAGCTGAGTCCGCCCACAAAGCTCTTTAGAATTTTTTCTTGCCCTTCTTCACAATTGGTTTCTCCTTTACCTTTTTCATGCTAGGAGTGGCTTTGAGTTTTGGGAAATCTAACTTAATATGTCTAGGTTTCTTGCACTCATAGCAAATAACGTCATTTAAAATATTAACATTTCTAATAAATTTACCTTGATTCCATTACTGGCATCTCTTTTGCTTTATCTTCACAAAGCTTTTGAACTGTCTAGTCATCAGTGCAATGTCGTCTTTATTCTCAGGTTATGAGAGATCACTTTCTAACTCCTTCACTTTCAGTGCTATGTTCTTCTCCCTTCGTGGTTCACCTGTATTAATCTTTTTTTGACTCACCCCTTGTTCGTAAGCAATTAATGATCCAAGAAGATTATCAATTGAGTAAATGTTTTAAACTTTAGACTCTGTAATCACAGTTATTTTAGCATCATAAGAAATAAGTAAGCAACGAAGTATTTTATTAACCATTTATACATTCATTAATTCCCTACCTAATACATGTGAAGAGGTGACTATTTGTGTGAATCTTGTGTACATGTCATAAATGGATTCATTAGGTTTAATGTGAAACAGTTCATAGTCATGCAATAAGATATTAAGTCTGGATTGTTTAACTTCATTAGTCCCCTCATAAGTTATACAAAGTCTATCTCATATGTCCTTTCCACTCTTGCAAGTGGAACCCTACATGTAATCTTCAGATTTAAGAGCACAAAAGAAACTATTCAAGCATTTAGCATTAGGTTGTGCTAAGTCACGTTCTTCTACTGTCTAGTCCGCAAATAGTGTTTCAACTCTAACTCTGTCAACTAATCTAGTTGGTTTTGTATACCCTTCCTGAACTAAGATCCACATATGATAATCAAGTGACTGTAAAAATGTAAACATGCATGTTTTCCAAAAAAATCAAAAGGAATATTATCGAACAATAGAGGTCTAATTATAGAGTAACCCTCAAGTGTGTTTTGATTTTCAAATATAGCCATGGTCCTTAATCAGAAAGTAGTTTAAACTTATAATTTTGAAACTAAGCTCTTATACCACTTGTTAAAACTTGTTAAATATGAATTAGGTTGTTAGACCTAAGCTTATGTCCCAGCGGCTAATCAAGAGTGGGGGTGAATTGATAATTTAAAATTTTCCCTTTTATAATTTTAAACCAATTCAAACTTTTAATGAAATTTTCTGAAAAATATTTTTCAACCACAAATCAATAGAAAACAATAAAATAAAAAAGTAGGGGAAAATAAAAAGACATAAGATTTATAGTGGTTCGGTCAAACATGACCTATATCCACACCCTAAAGTCTCCCACTTCAGGTATTACACTATTACCACTTAGTGTCTCTCATTTTTCCCCCACAGTAAGGAGGAGAAGCCTTCACAAAAACTCTCTTCCATCACTGCCCAGTGCGGTAGAGAATAGTCATCCTTTTACACCCTCAAAGTGTAGGCAGAGTACCTCCCGCTATTCACACTCTCCAAGTGTAGCAGAGAACCTCCTGTTGTTCACACTCTACAAGTGTAGGCAGAGAATCTCCCGCTGTTCACACTCTCCAAATGTAGGCAGAGAACCTTTCGCTGTTCACACTCTCTAAGTGTAGGCAGAGAACCTTCGTTATTCACACTCTCCAAGTGTAGGCAGAGAACCTTCGCTATTCACACTCTCCAAGTGTAGGCAGAGAACCTTTGTCATTTCACACTTCTTCAAGTGTCGGCAGAGAACCAGATCTCCTTGATAAGATCTTCTCACAATAAATCTGGAAGGATAAGAGAAAAAAGTGAAGTAATCATAATTCACAAAAGAATATCCTTACCTTTGAGTACTAAGTGAACCCTTCACGCTCTAGTAGTAAGAAATCTCCTTCAAACACTCTCTCACATTCTCCTTCAATCTCTCTTAAATTTGCACGAAGACCAGTGGAAAAAAAGATTACAAGAAAGTTTTATGTGGACCTTTTATAAGAAAGACACAAAAAACTGTCCAGAAACTTTAAATTTTCAAATATGTACATACTTGATCGTCTTGTACGATCGAAATTCATACGTATGAACAGTGTAAAAACTATTGTGTATGAAGTAAATGTGCATTGGTACGAAATGACTTTGTACCTGATCATCGTCTGGTACGAATTGTTATTTCCAAGCTTCGTTGAAACAAAACTGCAGGACGGTCCATATGTTTAAGGAACAGAGAACGTCATCCTGGGATGAATGTACAAGTTTGTCTGTATGAACAGTACGAAGTATGTGTCCAGAGAATATCATATGAGGACGAATAGGGTAGAATTTTTTGGACGAACTATTTAAGTTGAGAATTTAGATGACATCATCCAGGAACGAATAAGACAATTTGTTTGGATGAATAATACGAAGTGAGAAATCAGAGGACATCATCCAGGGATGAACGGGAAAATTCGTCTGGACGAAAAGTTCAAAGTGAGAAATCAGAGGACATTATCCAAGGACAAATGGGATAATTCTTCTGGATGAAGAGTTCAAAGTGAGAAATCAGATGACATCATCCAGGGACGAATGGGACAATTCGTCTGGATGAACAGTTCAAAGTGAGAAATCAGAAAATATCATTCTAGGATGGGACAATTTATTTGGACGAATAGTTAAAAGTGAGAAATCAGAGGACATCGTTCAGGGACGAACTGGGTAAATTCATCTGGATGATCAGGACTTAAAAAAGTTTTCTCACTTCTTGTTTGTTCCATTGCACTCCAAGGGGTATAACTGACCTGATCGTCCCATATGAACTTGGTTCATCCCGTACGATCAATATAAGAAATTTTGACTTTTAAAGAACTCCCCAAGTGTGTGTGTACTAAGTTACTCAATTACAATCACACTCTCTCTAACTCAAAGATGAACAAGATACAAACTCCAAATTACAAAATATTATAATTAGATCTTTATTTGAAGTCTTCAATAATCTGGAGTATGATTTCCCTAAAATGTTAGTACACACAAGAGCAAAAAACATTTCTTCCAAAATGTGTTAGGAGAAATTAATAATCAATACAATAATATTTGGAATCTTCAAAATAATAAGTTGCAAGAATATAAAAGATGCAAAAGCTAAGTAGCAACTCTCTTAACAGAGAAGAAATTACCCAAATACCACATGCTCTCACTTGACTTCTTATGAGAGCATCCCTACAAAATTAAAGGTTAGATTTGAGAATCCAAGTGAATTTGGGTTTCACCTTATACTTCAATGAATAAATGAAATTCAAGTTAAGCTCTAATAAACACTAGGCCTCCAAACTATGTGTTTTATAGTGCAAAGTGCATGAGCTTATTATATATCCTATCATTCCACAAGAGTTTCATCTGGAAATGGGTTCATTAACCTATATTGGAGATAGTTTCTCTTCCTAGAGATATATGATGCATTTTGTATCCTATGCTCTACCTGTGTATGTTTTAGGCCCAGGTGTGCTCTATTGAAGTGCATTAAATATTTTAAGCAAGCATTTATTGGCATTTTTTTGAACTCCTATATCAACTAATATTTCATACTTATTGCTTTCCAATTCTATTGTAAGTGATTCTAATTCCGTGAATGCTTGTTCTAGTTCAATATGCTCACTTTTCAAGGCATCATACAACTTTGTTAACTCAATATACTTCTTATTTAACTCATTAAGCTCATCTAATAATGATGTATGCTCCTTATCCAATGAGATACGCTCAAATTTCAAATTTGCATGCTCTTTAACTACCATTTCATGATAAATTTTGAAATCAAAAAGTTATTTCTTTAAACATGCATGCAATTTTTATGAGTTTCCTTTATGAATCATACATTTTCATAGAAATAAAAAATAAATCAATATAAGATAACACACATGCCTCTTCTAGATCCAAGTTAATAACTATATCATTTTCCATTCAGCATAAATAAGTTACCTCTTCTTCATGTTCCTCTTTAGAAAAAATTGAGGCTAAGTCTACACAAAAGGCCTTTTATGTCCTTTATTGTCCCCTTTTTTCAATTAGCTTCTCCTCACCCCTTTTCCTTCATAGGGTGGAACTTAAGATTGCGGAAATCGAATGTTAGATGTTAAGGCTTCCTGCATTAAAAGAATATAATGTTAGAAGAAACTTTGTTAAATATACTTTCTTACCTTTACTCCTATCGTGGTAGCATTTTTATTTTTGCTTCAGGAAGCTCTTCTATTATTTTCATTAGCTACAAATCTTTTTCTATTCATGTCATCTGCAATTAGTGTCATGGTCTTCTCCTTCCTTTTGTCACCTGCATCTCCAAAGTCTTTGGCTCACATTTTGCTAATAAGCAATAAAGGAACCTAACAAATTATCAATATAGTATTTATTTACATCTTTAGATTCACATATTATAGTTACTTTAACATCAAAACTATTAGGAAAATAACATAAAATCATATTGAATTTCTTAGAATTAGTTAGTTCCCCTCATAAGCCATACAAAGATATCACATTTTTGTTAAATCTAGTGTACATGTCAAATATAATTTTATTAGGTTTCAAGCATAATAGTTTGTAATCATGCTACAATAAATTTAAATGAGATTATTTATACTTTATTTGTACCTTAATACATGATACAAATTTATTGTAAATTTTCTTACCAGTTGTACAAGTAGAGACTCTTATATAGTCTTTTAATTTAAGTGCACCGAAAAATAGTTAAAGAATTTTACATCACGATGTGCATAGTCTTTATCCTTAATGCTCCATTCAGTAAATGAAATTTTAATTTTAACACCATTAATAATTCATGAAGGAATAAATAACCAACTTCTATCATTTACAACATGAGATAGTCAATTGATTGCAAGAAAGTAGACATGCAAATTTTATAAAAATCAAATAAAATATTATTAAAAAATGGTCAACATATTATTGAATACCCAAAATTTTACTTTTTCAAAAACACTTTTTTGAAAAACTTAACCAAATTCATAACTATAATTTTAAAACAAGTTTTCTCAAGCGGAAGCAAATGATAAGACCAAGCAAATAAATTTTTTATTTTTTAATTTGTAGAAATATAAATGGCAAATATTTTTCTCCTTTATTATATTTATAATTAAATCAATTTTTTCTAAAGAGGAAGCAATTAATAAGACAACCAAATAAAATGTTTATTTTTTATTTGTAGAAAAATGAATAGAAAATATTTTCCTTCTTTTTAATTTTTAGATTTTTTTTAAATTGTCTTTTATTTTCTAACAAAAGAAAATTCCAAAAAAAAATCTCAATATCCACTTGCCACAATAATATTAATTTTCAACTCAAATTTTCCAAAAAAAAAAGCATGCAAAAAATAATATGTAGAAAATTAAAGAGTGGTAAGAAAAATAAGAATGAGCACAACAAAAATTTAAAATTCTTCGATCATCATTGATCTATGTATACTCCCTGAAGTCCTCATTTTTAGGTATCTAAATCATTAGTGTCTCTCCTTTTGTCCCTACAACATGGCAGTGAAGCCTTACAAAAATCTATTCCACCAACCTATTATGGTGGAGCAATCAAATTCCTTTCACGAACAGTGCATCAAAGTTTTCAGTTGCTCATTGACTCCAAAACCTTCAGCCTAGAGTTTTTATGAAGTAAAGCTTTGATTAATGGAGGATGAAGATGGAAGTTGGCTAAAGAAACTATGTATACACTCTCTCTCACACATTCCCTTGATCCCATAAGGCTTCTCCCTCTCTCTCTACACACCTTTCTCTCCTAAGGCCCAAAGCTTAGCTTTCAAATTTTCCTCTTGAGGGCTCAATCCCCTTAACTGCCAAAGACACATAAAAAATGAAATAAGAGATAAATAAATATTAAGCTCCAAGAGAATCCCTATATTTTAATTTAGCCATCTCTATTCATACATTATGATGTGAAGATCGTATGGTATGATTAGTTTAATTCTACCATTAGTATTGTACAATCAATGTTTCCTTATACGATCAATTAAAAATTTTTCAACTGATCATCCATTATGAACTTAGGTTCATACAGTATGATTAGTTCAATCAAATAACTGTTCATCCTGGATGAACCCTGAGCAATAAATTATCATCCTTATTATTGCTAAGTTTATAAGTAGGAAGCTCAATTTGTACGATATAATCATGAATCATAATTAATTTTTTATTTGATTTCTTTATCTAAGAGATTAAATTAGGTGAGATTTTAAATATCTTATGGTACGAGATATGTATTACAACAACAACAACAACAAGCCTTTATCCCACTACGTGGGATTGGCTACATGAATCCTTTCTCTCCATTGTGTCCTATTAAAGGTCAAAGTCTTATTTAAATCTAATAAAGAAAGGCCATTCATAATATTTTCTAACCAAGTCTTTTTAGGCCTGCCTCTACCTTTTTTAATATAAGTCAAATCTAATACCTCTACTCTCCTAACCAAGCATTGGAAGGCCGCCATTTTAAGTGACCAAACCATCTAAGGCGGCTAACTCAAATCTTATGCTCTATTGGAGCTACTCCAACCTTTTCATGTATATGCTCATTTCGTATCCTATCTCTAAGGGTAAAGCCACTCAACCACCTGAGCATCTTCATCTCTTCCACACTTAACTTAGTATTATGCTTCTCTTTAAATGGCCAACATTCAGCACCATAAAGCATTGCAGGCCTCACTACAATCTTATAGAATTTTCCCGTAAGTTTGAGGGGTACCTTTCTATCACACAACAAGCCCGATGCATTCCTTCACTTCAACCATCCAACTTGAATTCTGCTGATAATATCCCCATCTATTTCACCATCACTTTGAAAAATAGATCCAAGATATCTAAATTGTGTACTCTTATTAACAATCCCCTCACTAGGACTATTACTGCTAAAATTACACTCCATATATTCCGTTTTAGATCTAATCAAGCGAAAACCTTTAGACTCTAAAGTTGACCTCCATAATTCAAGTTTACCTTCATTTTAATAAATGTATGGCTTCCATAGTCAACCTACCCGGCATGAATCCAAATTGATTTTGAGAAACATTAGTATCACGCCGCAACCTATGCTCCATAACTCGCTCGCATAGTTTTAAAGTATGAAAAATTAACTTAATTCCTCTATAATTCGAACAATCTTGTGCATCACCTTTATTCTTAAAAATAGGAATTAACACACTCATTATCCACTCATCTGACATCTTTTTAGTCTTCAAAATAGTATTAAAAAGTTTAGTAAGCCAAGAAATTCCTTCATCTCCTAAGCATTTCCACACTTCTATTGGAATATCATCAGGTCCAACAGCTTAAAGGTGATACACTATACACTATACAAACAAATAAAATTTCAAATTTCAAAATATTTCTAAGTAATATCAAATGTCGATAGGGTTTCTAATTATGAATTAACCATCTTGTATGATACAAATTGGATAGTATGATTAGTTTATCTTAATTTTAATTATTCATTTCTTAATTTAAATGTTTTAACTAATTTTGAATGAACAGTACAATACATATCATCTTTTATGATCTTCAAAAAAATATAAACCTTGTTATTCACGCCCCCCATATGTTTATATACACGGTTACTAAGCCAATATATATCTTTTACAATACATTGACTCAAGAAAAATAAAAATAAAGACTCTTACACAAATAATTCCTATACTAACAAATCTTGAGCCCTGATCCTTTTGCCTTACTTGGTGTATGTTATACATAAAATGTTTGTACATAATATATATATATACACACACACACACACACACACACACACAATAATAATAATAATAAGTAGGAGAAACTAGACAAAGTCCAACAATATTTTTTATCATTAAAGTATATAAGCTCGGGCTCCTTGATTCCAACAATGCATTTTCACCTAGTGGTAGCCAAAGAAGGCATCCAAAAATTTATGATAAGATAGACTAACACGGAGTCGATTAGGGCCTTAATCCTTGGCAGTGGGTAACAACCCTTGGGGAATGCTAAGTTTAAATTAATGAAATCCATGCATATTATCCTGTTTACAGTCAATTGTTTTACAATCACCACATTTGAAATACAATCTAAATAATGGACTACCCTAATAGATTTGACAATGAGTAGTTTTACGACCTATTCTTAGATATACTTAGTGAGTAAAGTGATGTTCTCTTTAATATTTTATTTTATGGACCAAGAGTCTATCTACACATTTAGTAGGTGGCAAATAATTTTTTGATTAATGCATACCATAGCTATGGTTATCCACACAATTACTTTGAGATGGATACATAGGGCTTGTATAAGTTTGTCTCGATATTTCCTTCTAAAATAGGCACTAATTAAATGAGATTTACCTATTTTATTTTTTGCTATGGATATTTCATCATTGAATATAGTTTTTTGAGGCTTAGGCTTCACTCTATATCCAACTAAAGGATTTCTTTGAAGGTGTCAGTTAGATCGACAGCATGTAGGTAGCAAGCACATGACTAGGCTAGATTACTTATAATCATGACTTCTTTTCCCATGATGGGAATTTTGATGATGATATGGTATGAATATACCATAATTCTAAAGTTATTCAGTAGTAGTATTCCGAATATGGCATTATGGCTATTTTGCGCATCGATTATGATGAATTCGGCCATGGTGCTGTATTGATAATTTTCTTCACCCCACGTGATAGGTAGGGCAATTATTCCTTTACTTCATGAGAAATCCTAAAGGGATCCTGTAATACGAGAAAGCTAATAAGTGAGTATATTAATCTTGTTGAAGAGTGTCTTAAAGATTATATTTACTGAGATCACCATATCTATCAAAATATTATCAATCTGATAGCTGTCAAACATGGAAATGATGATAATGGCTTATTCATGGGGGTTTCCCCAGGTTAGCCATGGATGTTTCCTTATGGAGAGATAATGGTGTAGAGTGCTTGTTGGAGATTTGATAGCTCAATTTTAGTCCTAAGCATTGATATGACTATTGGCAAGTTCTAACAACTCTGCTAGTGTCTTCAGCTACTGCAGGCTGTGTGAATATTAGAAGAGACCTTTTTGTAAAAACTTGTATTTTGACCTTAAGTAAACGATAAATTTGTGATGATTATATAATTCCTGAGTATTCTATATGATTTTGGGAATGTATATAGATGTGTATATTGATGTTTTGAATTATAAAATATATTATTTATTACTGATAAATGATAGTAGATAGCTCTGATTGTTGTTTATTAAAAGATTAAAAGAATAATTCTTCCAAATTAGATTCTAGGATATCTCATTTTTTCAGCCCATGGGTCAAGGATTTTTTAGCGACTGTTAGTTCAAGATCCTTTACATCATAAATTTCTTTCTAGAACCTCAGTATGATGCTTCTTAATTACTCGTCATATTTTGGTTTTCTTTTTTATTAGAGCTTGCAAAATCTTGTGAGGTCGATGGGCACTACCGAATTGTTTGATGACCATTCACTTTAACACAGTGAAGGAGATGATCACTCCACTAGGTAGGGGATCAAACCACCTTAACATTGAGTCCGTTAGAGTAGTAAAGAAGAGACAACATTGGAGGGAGTCACCAATGTTTAGGAGAAATGTCATAGACATGCAAGCCACCATACGATCAATAGGATCAGTGTTTTTCTTAGGGGGTGTACACTTATTAAGAAGGTCATCCATAAGATTGCACTGGTCAGACTTAGGCTTCGTTTGGGACGGCTTTTTTATTGCTTTCTAAAACGGAGTTTTAGTATAATTTTTTTTATTTTTGTAATAAAACTCCGTTTTAGAAAGCAATAAAAAAGCCGTCCCAAACAAAGCCTTAGTTTTGTTTCACTAGTTTGTCTTGCTTTTGGATTGGAGCTATCGTCTCTCGTCTGGGGGCGAGCAAGAAAGGTGGCTGAATCTAAAGCATGCACTTCATCTTAAGGCTTGCTACGAGCTCCAAGGTTTGTCAGTCCTTCGAAAGATTTGACCTTTCGTGGTGGGTGGCTAGCGAAATCAAGACCATCCTGAATGATTTTTAGAAGTTGTTCTTCCATTTCTTGTAGTTCGCAATGAGTTGTGTACTCAAGATTCATTGTGTACTCTGATGTCTTAAGCTGCTTAGCATGTAGTAAAAAAAAAAAAGCTGCTAAGCATGTAGCAATTTTCTACCCTTAGGCATCGATTCAATGCTCACCACACCTAAGAGGATGTTAAATTTCTAAATGGAAAAAGATAAAGGAAATTCAATGCTACACATATTACATGTACAATGCTACACCATACTATACACATATGTCATCATCTGATTGGTGTGAGAGCTATGATGAAGGATTTAATTTGTGCGAGTTAAGCAATGTTGAGATTGTACCAACGAGTGGCATAGAGGGCAAGCTCTATGATGAGTGATGTTTTATGGACTGGCATTGTGTAGAATGAGTTCTATAGTGAACGACCAGTTGGGTGTTTTTGTTATGCATCTAGTCTTGCATCATCGTGGTAGGATACACAAGTGTTATGAGAAAAATTAGATATGATACGATAGAGTGCGTTGGCGGGATGAGTAGTGTGTTCTGGGTGAGAGACCTCTTGTAACCAAGCTTGGGCGAGAGGCGATTGTTCTACAATGAGATTGATGACTGAGGTAGCGGCAAGCGTAAGTGATTTTACATATGTACTGCCCTTGGCTCATCCCATTCAAGGAAAATTTCCTGGTTGAATCGAGCAAGTGTCCAAAGGTTCTCCTCTTGAGGACGAGTATTTCATCGTGACTTGGCCACTACGTATTAAGATACCTTTGAGGGTATTTATATGCATATAGTGCTCATCGCTACCCTGTATTTATTTAATAGAGTTAAATAAATTCAGGCCATTAATTTCAAATATAATTTTAAAACTTTGGTTGCATGTGTCTACCTTCCTATTTTACCTATATTTTATACATTTAATTAGACTTCTATGCATTCATTCCCTTTGTAATTGCTTGTACTGCTAGTCAATCTCACTGCTAATTTTATTTTAGTAGTACAGGACTCATTCAACACTTCGGATAAACTACTAAAATATTGAAGTGGTTTCTTTTCATAAGCCTTGACAAGTAGCATTTATTTTTCTTCTAATTATGGTTGATTAAAAAGATTTACTATATTGGGAAATGTTATATTATCTTAAATAATAAAAATAGTAGTTAAAAGCTGTCACAAATGAATCCTATAATTATTTTTTTGTTCATCAGCTAGGAAGGACGCACACTTTAATGGTTCATTTGATTACATATATATATTATATATATATATATATAGTAAATTAAAATAATTATATCATTATGTTTTAATAAATTAAAATACTTATGTTATATATATTTATTAATTTTATAATTAAATATTAATCAAGTTTTTGTCGAGCTTATTCACGAGTTTTGAATTGAATATGAATCGAGCTTAAGGTCGAGCATGCTGACGAGCTTCAAATGATGTTGTTCGTGAACATAAATGAACCGAACACATTAGTGTTCAAACTTGTTTATTTAAGGATCGAGTGTTAAAAATAATATTCAAGTTTGCTCGTTTAGTTAGTTAAACAATCACAAAGGAGCTTTAATCGAACCGAGCAACGAGTAGCTCAGCGAACGTTTGATTCGCTTGCAGTCCTAATTACAACATCCCTTGACATGGGTGCATTGCATGCCAACAAAGAGAGTTGGATGCACTGAATTTAGTTAGAATATGATCAAGATGAATTTATTGATAATGATGTTGCTATTCAATTTTTTAAAAAATATGAAGAACATATGCTATAAATTGTAATTATATTTCATCTTATATTTAATAGTTTATTTTTTTAATTAAAATTTTTAAATCTATCGACACCGTCAGGAAACCTTCATTCTCTTAAATAACATTTTTAAAACTACCATTTACAAAAGTTACCGAATAATCAAACTAAGCCTTAATGTATTCTAACATTCTAGATGAGACCACAATCATAACTAGTTTAATTTAGGTCCCCCTAAATAAAATTTCTGACTCTACCACTATATATAAGAAACCGGCGACAACAAAAAAAGAGAAGAGAACTATATAGGTCACAAGAGAAATCAGGGCTCACGTGAACCCACCAACGTTATACATAAGATCAAATTCAATGATAGTTGCCCGACAATACACCATAAGAAGTTTGTATCATCTTATAGATTCCAATACTTCTAGAAGAAGCAACTTAGGCCAATAATCTGGTTAACAAGAATATAAAATTGAGTAGCTTTTTTTAAAGGTGCATCTTTAGGATTTCTTTAACTTTTTTAAGATTTATTTTGATGTCTTAGGGACTAATATGTGGTCAAATAATGTCTTAATCATGCACAATTCTTGAGATATTTAAATTTAAAATTTTCAAAATAAGTTCATAACCACCTGAACTCTGATTTCAGCAAACTCATAGTTAAGTTAAATGTCTCGACGAGATGGACTGAACAACATTACAAGTACTCAAATCCGAGCTCAAATGAGTGGAAATCATAGGAAAAAACATATTTGGAAGCATCAAGATATTAATTTAATGATTAAATGATCTCTAAATATAGCATACTTATAGTTGAATCGATCAGCTCAACGAGATGAATCCAATGAGCACATGATTGCTTGATTCCAACACTATTTACAAAGATAAATATAGAAGAAATGATCTACGATTAAGGGAATCAATTTGTGTTTCGATATCCATATTTACAAAGCATGTCACTCCCAAATTCTAAAAAATATGCCATACTACATACTTGAACGGGGCTTGGATTCTTGGCTAGATATTCAATAGAACTTTGAAGTTTGATGAATCTCGGTGCTCCTCCCATGCACCACCACCAGCGAAGCGTCACGTTTGCTTGACTTTTACCATACCATCTTCTTCTGACGTCCTCCTTGTTAGTGCCTCCATACCTCACCTTATCCCTACCGCCATCAAACCTCCATCCCACCATAATCATTGGCCTTCGCACAACCATCACCATCTAACCATAATCTTGCAACCAATGTTGACTGCAGAAATTCGTTCAAGAAAATATTTGGACTTTTTGTTCAATTTTTTTCCATTTTGGATAATTTTAAAAAAGGAAATATTGATAATGATTGCGTGCTAGTTTCGCCACAAAATCCAGTATGGGCCCAATTTTCGACCTGAATAACTTGATTTAGAAGTTTTTGGGGTCTTGGGGATCATTGTTTGATGACCTGATTTCAATTTTGGCACTTATTTAGCCCAACCAAGACACTGCAGTCCTTTTATACCAATTTTAAATATTTTGGAGTGAAATTCTTCAATATTTTTTGCTCTAATTTCTACCCTTAGCTCATAGAATGCTTAAGTTATAATTAAAACTATTTCACTTAGTGGGATGTCTATATTGAAGTCTAAGGTGCAGGCACCCCTTGTAATTATTGTGAAATTATAATTTTATATCTCAAACATTTTAAAAGGCTTAGTCACATATTTTTGGAATCTCAAGGCTTCAACATCTAAAAAAAGGGGACAATGATATGTCACCAAATTTGCCTCGACTGGGCATAATTCTCTAAGCATATTTGATCTAGAAACTTTCAAAATTATATTTGAAATTGTCTGGACTCTAATTTTAGCAAACTCTTTATCAAATTGAACATCTCAATTAGATGGAACCAAGGTTAGTAAAAGTAGTCAAATCAAATCTAGAATGAGCACAAATAAAGGGACTTAAACATATTTAAAATTTTTTATTCATTAATCGGATGACCAAATGGCATCTAAATATGTCATCCATATAGTCAAATCTAACAGCGTGTGAAGATAAATCTAATAAGCCTAAGTTGGCTTGATTCTATAACATTTTTGGTTGTTAATGGTGAAAAAAAGTTCTATGCTCGAGGGAATCAATTTGGGCCATCTGTTATAACACTTAGAATTTATTTTAGATCTTCTTCATATTTATGAAGCATGTCACTCCCAAAAATATATAAATAGACCTCACTCTTTACATAAAATGGGCTTAGACACTTTCCTATAGATTTATGAGAGCTCTAAAGCTTGAAAAATCTCAGGGCTCTATCCTGGCACCACCATTAGCAAACCATCACTGACGATCAACTTTCCCCAATCAATCATTATCAGACATCCCCACAGTAACTATCTCTAGACTTCAACCCAACCATCAACCTGTTGGACCTCCACCTTCCCATTATTATTGGAATCCCATCCAACCATCACTATATAACCTTACTTTGTCCATTATCTTTGGACCCCTGCTCCAACCACCATCTCCAAACTATGGCTCATATGACAACCAGAATCCAAATATGTTGGCTCTGATCACCATCACCAAACTATGGCCCCTCTCGTTAATGTTGCCTAACTATAATCCCTCCAACCTCAATAGATGTACCATGGTTCGAAGCCTAACTATGACCTTCCAACCATTGTAGCCTAACTACGACCCTTCTAATCTCCATCGCCTAACCATGATCCCTTTGACCAATATTGCTAAACTCCGACGGTGGTCAAGGAGGCTAGGAAGCAAGAGCGATCTCCGATCTCTCTCTTTTTTCCTTAGGCTCAGGGGTCCCTTTTCAAGAGGAGAGGGGCCTCTATTTATAGATTTTGGGAATGGCATGGGCCGTAAATAGATGGAGGATCAAGGGTTAGTTGGGAGTGGTTGGATGGACGGCCAATCTTGAATCAATTGATCATGAACCGTTCAACGGACGTTTGAATGTTGTAGTGATGTCGGAATTCATTGATCTTGTGCTCGTTGGATTCGTCTCGTTGAGCCGCTCGATTTAACTATAAGCTTGTTATAATTGGAATCCGTTTGGTAATCCAAATTGTGGTTTGAACCTTCCAATAGCACTTCGGGTCCTTGATTTGGACCCATTTGGGCTCAGATTGGGTCGAATTTGGTGTCATTGGATTCGTATTTCCAAGACGCTCAGTTTGACTATAAGTTTTCTGAAATCGGAGATCGGATGCTCTTGATTTTAATTCTGGAAGTTCCTAACTTGATTTTGCTTTGAGATTCATGCCCGATCAAGATAATTTTTGGATGATGTATCAACTCTTAACCATTGTAACATTAAATATAGAGAAAGAAATTATAGAGTAAACTAATGTGACAAATAGAACGTAGAATAGAAATACTAAAATGCTTTTTTTTTTTTTTAATGAAGGAGCCAAGGTGAATTACTTGTAGGCAAGTGCCTAGTTAAGGTAGAAAACAAAGAATAATATATTAAGTATTAAATACATACAATCAAACATCTCCTAACTGAAATAAATAACAAGCAAAATATGGACACATTAACGGGATGTCTGACGGCCCAAGTCTAGCAGAAAATCGCCCCATTGTTGCCAAAAAACTTTGGTTTGATTGTGCGAACTTGGGCCCAATTTTAAAGATTTTTTTGGTGATTTAAGGAGCTCATCTTAATCTCTTGATTGGAAGTTTTGAATATCAATAAAAAATTCTTGAATTTTAAGTTTGCGTATATACCTTAATTGGCTTGCATAGCATTGAACTGCTAAGAAATTCTTTTGTTAAACAGCCCTAAATTTCTTCAACATTACATATGCATGGGCAAAATAATTCTTCAATACCTAGAAGGAGATGGCATTATGCCTGGAAAAATTATTACGTGCGGTGTCCGGATGCGTCCAGAGATCAATCCGGATGCTCCACATCACCCAATGCACAGTGCATTGGATGACGTGACGTGTTCGGACACCGAATAAAATAATATCTCATATGATTGAAAGAGCCAACATAAATACTTTTAAGTTCGAATATCTAGCCATGCAAGCGGTATCCCAGAAAGTTAATGTACGACTAGACTTTAATTATTCCAACGAAATTCTTCTTTCCATAAGATACGCGAAGTCTTCCTCTTTTTTAAAAGCAAAGAAGCAGTTAGGACTCCCAAAGATGATCTTGAAGCTTTTATTGTCACTATTTTAAGTGCTTTGCATGTGCCAAAGCCAACAATGATTTGCAGTAATGGCTAAAGAATATTGCAACAGCTTGCATAGCCTTGAACTGCTAAGATCTAATATTCTTCTGGATTCGAACATTGATAATGGTTCAGTTAGGAGCTGAAGAAGATAATTTCTTTTATTGTTAAGCTATTAATAGATTTAGGGGAAATTTCATTTTCTGGAATTTAAAAGTGTAACAGCAGCATATGAAACAAATCACATGAAAAAATAGAAAATTACAAGCGACTCATCTTGATCCGTCAGCTGAGAGCTTTGGCTATCAACCAAGAGGTCTTAAGTTAGAGTCTTGCACATGTGTTGAATGGGTGAATTTATCTTAATTGACTTAAATATTCTAAAAAAATAGAAAATTAGGGGCACAAAGCAGCATGCACTGGTTTAGTTATTTTGGTAAATTTCATGCTACCTCTTAATGAAACATAAGTGAAAATAAAAGCCGTTTAGATGGCAATTTGGATTAAATCTATTGAAGAAATAATCAAGTTGTTGTTGTTGTGTTTATTTTTCATTCCTTAAATTTCTATGAGGAACATTAATAGACATTTATTTATATGATATAAAACCTACAAATAGCAATGGCTTCCTTGGGACCTCAAGACTGAAATGAAGTTTTTCTTCTGCTTTATTGGCAAAGTGTCGACTCCAATTCATAATCGAAATTTTGAAGCTAAGAAAATCAAGTTGTCCATTTTAGACATTGGAGTTTCCTTGTTGGCTATATCATATAATGGAAAAGCTTTTAAACTATGAAGATTAAGGCTTAATAATGGCTCTCTCGATGGATGATTAGTTGGGATTTGTATTTACAAACCATTGCCAAATTGTGTATTTTTTTCCAATCTTCATTGTTTTTTCTATAACATTCATGACAATAGCAATGGCTTCCTTGGGGCTGATGTTGTAAGGATCAGATGAATGATTGTTGGATGCAAGTTTATCAATGGATGACACCCGACCTTACTAATAGACAAATTCTATGAGGGGTGACCTGGAACCTATGTGAGAGTAGAAAATAAGTAGTTTACTAAAGAGAATTTGTAGGGAAATGCTTAAGTGGTTCAAAATCTCATTTAATAAAAAAGATCCAAAATGTTCATTTTAACCATTTATTTATAGGATATATCATGAAAGAGTTAAAAATACATAGATTTAATGACTCGATACATATTATCCTAGAAATATATCACCTTTTATCTAGATATAAAGGGTGGTTCTAAAGAGCTTTTAATGATCTATCTTTGGGGTGGGTCCATCAATGAGTGATGAGCTAAGGGGTTTGGGATTGGTGGGCTTTCTAATGTTGCTAGTGACCTATGCTAAATCACATGGCCTCAAAAAAAGGATCAGAGTGAGTTATTGTAGTGGTGGGAAGTGATAACTCTAAGGTCGCAGAAGGATGATCTGAGGGCCTCGTGAGTTTGCACTTTCATGTAGTACTGTAGCTAAGAATGTATGACTATGGATGAAGAGGTAGAGTAGCACATGTAAAACCTATTGAGTTCAAAGGATATGTACTCATTGTCCATAGGTCATTAAGGAAACATCATTATTCCATAAGGGTTGATCATATTGGAGGAGGAGGCAGAGTGACTCAACATTTTGGAGAAAATGATGAACCTTAATGGCATGGTGGGTAAGGATGATAATTACTATAGGGGATTGACTCTAGAGAGATTCTTGGAGATGAGGAAGGATTTCATTTCTCTAAAAGTAGTGCCAAGGAGGACTTGCAACAAAGTAAAGATGAGCTCCTTCATGGAGTAAGAAAATTTTCTTTTAGGTTATTTAGAAAATCTTGGCCACTATTGCCATAGATGGAGAGTGACCCACTGTGCAAGGTTTTTTGTGATGGTGAGTAGCTTAGCACAACAATTTATTTTCATAAATTTCTTCTTTTTTTCTATGCAAAGTGTTTTGTAAAATTTCTTGTCAATAAAATATTTCTTGATTGGGACAGCTAAATTATTTTTCAAGTTTGTGCTTTTTGTGTGCTTAGAGGGATGAGTAAAATACTTAGGATATTTTTCATGTTTTTGTTTTATATTACCACTGATTTATTATGTGCTATCGAGTGATGAGCTCTATATTTAATTTTGATGATTTTGGGGACCTCATTTTGGATCAGATTCGTTGATGGGCAAATTGATGAGTTAACTTTGAGCTAGTTTGCATTCATTTACTATTTGTGACTACTCAATAGGACTAGTGTTGAAGAGCCACCGAATATGCAAATAAAGATGGAGAAATAAGGCCATAATCTACACATTTCTTATGGATTTAATTGGAGCATTATTATTTATGCGGTTTTCCTTCCTCATGAATACCTCTTGATAGGGGCTAAAAAGTTTAGTATGAAAACCTTCTTTAACCTCCTTTCACCTTTGGCGACTTCATGCTATATGTTATGGCTACCCTTCATAAATATGCTAAAGCTTTCACTAGCCTACCATGCAATCTCCATGAGTGTCATAGAAAAACATCGACCATGTTTACTTTGTATACTATTTTTCCAACACTAATATTTCCTTGTGAGTTTCTACTGAGGTTGAGTGAAATAATTATATATATATATATATATATATATATATATATATATATATAATTTTTGCATCCATTTCAACCATTTATAACTCAAACTATGACTTCCCTTTTATCAATGTTTGCTAAAATATTAAACTTAAATGAAGTTGTTCATGCCCAGATATGGCAAAACTCTATAGAAACTGTGATATCATTCATCCTCCATCACCGCTAATAGAAGCCTCAATGATTGTTGAATTTCATTCATTGCCAAGACATTCATGAATGGATTTGTGTTGTTAGAATCCATGTAATAAGATGATAGAGTGAAGAACATTATTCACGACTAAAAGGAAAGGTAAGTGTTTGTAAGTAGCTTTGTCACCTGGGAAGTTTCGACTTTACTAGTCCACTTCCTTAAGATCATGGTTACTCTCCCCCCAATATCTAAGGAGGGAGAGAGTATGAGGAAGAAGATTAGGGAGCACTTACTAATCGCCCTTCATCACATCAGGTACCATTATTTTTATATGATTTTCTATAGTACGGATTCATACTCCCATTTATTTGTAGATATTTTTCTAAGCTCATAATGTATTTTGTTTCATGCAGAGATAAGTTTCCAATGTGCAATTTCCCTAGTCACATGTTGGTGCTAAAGTACCTTGGGGCATCTCCCTTTAACGAGTGGGGATGCAACAAGCAAGAGGTAGTGGGGCCCTTAAGGACCTTACTAAAGTCAACATAAAAGGTGATGTCTGTTCCCCTACCAAGAGGGCTCAAGTTGAGTTAGTGGCTCATTGTCACTCCAAGGTAATCATCACTAAAATGCCAGTGATGGTAGTGAAGAAGCCATAGGTTCTAGCCAAAGACAAATCTACATCTTTAGCAAATAATGCTTTAAAAGTTCCTCAACTTAAGCCATAACAAAAAAAAAAAAAAAAAAAAGATATGTAGACCAAAAAGAGGATAGAGGATCATCAGTCCATACTGCCTGTTGAATTATTAGGAAAAGGAAAAGAGTTATCAGTGCTAGAGTAAGTTGTGGAGAATGTGAATGATGATGACGAGACATTATTACTTGATATCTATCACCCAAAAAAGGATAGCTACTTGGTGAGGGAGAGTAGTGAACCCCATATTTTAAAGTCATGTTTCAACTAAGGTAACACAATCTAGTGTTGCAGTTTTGAAGAATACTTGAAAAAGATTTATATGAAGGAGTTAGGTTTTTTTTATTATGAACTCATTAGGATAAGCATGAAATTTTATTTATGTTGTGACTCATAAACATTGTAAACTTTTTTGAAGTCAATCAACCTCTAGAGGGCCTATGAGGAAGTCCAACACTATCAAAAGGAAGGGAGATATTCTAAATTCACCATTGAGGATAAAACTTTCCATGAGGGAATAGCATTTCAAGGTAGAATCAATGGTGGAAAGATCAAAAGAGGAATAGTTAAAGTGAAGGATTTCATTGATGTTGAATTCGCCATGGCATTTGTTGTGTTTAGGGAAATTCTAGAGCAGTAGCTTCCTTCTTCAGGTTCCCAAAGTAGGAGGAGATCTAGGGATAGCAATATAAGTATGAGATCGAGTTCTACTTAAGGAGGTTTAACTCAATGTATGAGCTCAATGCATAATTTGGAGATCCTAAGATCTTCTTCACCAAGTATTTTGAGAGATAGGAGAGCGATGCAATGAGTAAAATTGGTGTTTTTGTTATATTCATCCATTTTTTACCATTTTTTTATTTTTCTTTTATTTTTTTCCCTATGGGAGAATGTATATGTAACCCTTTTATTGTAATGACGTAGAAATTACTTCTTACTCATCATGTGTTGTATTCATTATAATTTACTCTTTTTTCTCCAAGTGTTGAATTAGTTTGTTATTGTCTGAATAATAAAGCATATTGAGACACTTTCCCAAAGATAACTATTTTTATTATTTTTCTTACAATTTTCTCTAACCTTGTTCAAGTCAAAGTTTAATAAAGATCTTGGAAGATAACAAAATAGTTAACTAGTTTCCCTAAAACATATAACTTGACAAGTATCAATTAATATAAATTAAAAAAAAATAGATAAAATAACTCAAAACATAGTTAATTATAGGAAAACACAATTGTTATTGAGAAATGTTTTTTTATTAAATAAATTTTAAAAGAAACTTCACAAGAATGAAGATATAACTCAACAAAATTAAGCTAAATAATGAGATAATCAAAACTCATCACTTAGTGTATGTCAACTTAGTTAATTTATGAGTGAGTTTTGCATATGAATGAGAGTAACTTAGTGATTAGTTTGCATGATGTGAGAGTATTTTGAAACTTTTTTATAAAATCTTCAAGGTTTATACTATGTAATATATATGGGCTATTTTATTGCATAAATGAGAAAGTTGGTCATTATATTTCACATCTTATATTGTGTGCACTTGTCATTAGTTGACTTTAATATAGGAGCCTCATAAAAGTCACCTTAGGTGGGCAACACCTTGGACCAAACTTTGAATCTCCATGGGGGTAGAATACTAATGCTCAAAAGTTACATGGGATTCATGTGGCACTCATTATAGATCTTATCGCAAAGTTGAGAGTCAGCCTATAAAGTTGCATGCTTTTCTTGGCTAGTAAGTTTTTCACCCAAAGACTTTTACTTAGAGTTTTTCTCTAATAGCTCGATAACCATAACACGGAGTACTCAAGGTACAAGCTAACAAGAAAAATCATATGAATCCCCTCACACCCATTGACAACAACAAGAAAAATTCTCCCTCAGCCTCACCTTCTTTCTCTCCTAAGTGATTTGGATGCTCTATACAAGCATGCAGACTGCCTCTCCATCTCTCTAGCTCTTTCCCTAGAAAAATGTCTTTAACAACTCAATATTAGACCATCAAGTCTATTGTTAAATTTAAATAATGGGCTATTTTATTAAAATACAAATTTTTAAATTAATTAATCATATTATACTATAAAATACTAAGGTCGTACTATTAGATTAGTTCAATTATAGCCAACGTTAATCATATATGATACATAATCATATAATATAATTAGTTATATAAAATTAAGTATTATCTAGGATGAACCATTGTTCAACCAATGAGTTCTCTTATTGATTGGCCTATATGATATGGTTCATTAAAAAAATCATTAATTAAGATTTGATCCTTAATTGATTCCTTAATTTAGGGAATAAAATTAAGCATTATTCATTAACAACCTTACAATATGAATGACCTCATACAGTACGATTGGTTAAAATTTCAAATTTTAAAATTGACTAATTTTGGTAGCATACTTTCCATGGTGGGGTTTTATCAAAATTGTTGATCATCCTTTACGATTGAAGGTCATTCAATATACTTAGTAATAACTCAATTTCATTTATTTGATTTAATTAAATATTTTAATTATTTTTTAATAGATCATCTAATATGATTTTATAGAGACTTTAAGTATTTAATTTTTATTCCCTCTTATGAGTGTGTGCTCGATTGTCTAGCTAATGTACACTTAATACATAAAATGACTCAAGAAAAGAGAAAGAACAGACTTTATTATTTCAAACTATCTTAGACCTAAACACTACACAATCTTTAGTTTGATTATTTATTTAGGCACATTATATATTATACGTGAAATGGTTAGTTAAACACAAAAGAAAACACGTAATGTATATAAAGCAAAGCCTTGTTCTTCTTCATCGGTAATCTTTGATGTGAAAAGCTATTTCCTTGGAGTTATAAGGGGTTATAATTCTTGAAGATTATGAATATTATCTTGAACATGTTGTTAAAAAGGCATGTTTTAGAGGAAAAATGCCTTGTTCTGCTTCATTGGGCATATTCTGGTACCTATGGGCATGTTCTAGTGCTATAAACACAACAGAAGTCATAAGGGGCAAGAATCCTTTATGATTTTACCTAGGTCTGGGAAAAGAAAACTATTATGTGCTATTTTATGATATGAATTACAATTTAATTACCTACTAAGTATAATTACTGGAATTTTTCGTGAATATTTTTATCTTATTACTTTATTCAGCCGGTACTTCATTATATTATATTTAATAACTTTTAAATATTCATAAAATATTTAATAAAATAGTTATTTGGAAATTTATATTAGGATTTTGTGGCCTACTGAACTGTTGTATTTTTCAAATATTTAAAATTTAAATTGAAAGAAGAAATTTGAAAAAAAAAAAAATTTAAACTAGATCTTATGATTTGCATATCACAACTTGACAAGAAAAGTGCCATCCTATTAGGTTGGATTGTGACACTATGTTTTTGGCTTGAGTAATTGTGATTCTTATGGGGCTTCCCAAAACCATACTTGTGCTAACTCCCTACTTGCTTGAGCCTTCATCAATTTAAAGTGTCTAACATTATTTTTGAGCTATCACTTCTAGCTTATCACCCAAGATTCACTATCGGCTTGGAAGTTTATAAGTGTTTAGGTCTTGATGGTTTTCTAGGTCATGTAATCTAATTATAATTTCCCTAGCTCTTTTGATCATATAGGTAGCCTCCCAAAGTGGCAAGGCTTGGCGTGTACTACTTTGAGTGGATGACCAGTAATAATTTCAATTGGGTGTACCTTAAAGTATGGTTGAGATCACCTTGCCAAGATCACTAGAATTCACATGAGTTTTTTTGTGAAAGGGTGACTGTACTATGCTCCCATTAATATTTTACTTATATATTATACTTGCCAATTTTCTTTTCTTCTCCTCTGACTAGTATTGAATTAATGACATCCTCTCCTAAACTTACATAATGCATCAAGTCATTAGCAAATCTTAGACTTTTGATTATAGGTGGTGATTGAAAGTTCAGACTGACTCAACCCTAAACCTACGCAATCCTGAACTTGGCTTCTTCTTGATCGTCCGATCTTCGATTCCTGAAAAGTTAGAAGCAACAAGTAGTCCAAGAGAAAAAGTGTTTGTCAATCATCAAAACATAATACATGAAAATAGGTTTGCAATAGTGATGAAAGAAGAAGTTTCAACTATTGAAAGACCACTTCAAGTTGTGCTCCTCCAACATAGCTTGCCAATGAGTTATGTTTTTATAACACATTGGTTTGCTAGCAGGTTCAATGATAGGGATGGAGGTAAGTACTCTAATGTTTTCTCTTCTGTGGTGAGTTATCAAGTTATATTATTCTTTAGGGCACTATCCCTCTATGTTTTATTTAGTAACCCTCACAAGGAATCTTGGATCATTTTAGTTATTCTCTACTCTGTTTCCATCAAATATTGTTGAGTGGTGCAATCTAGTTTTTACATATTCATTGATGATTCATGATTACTAGACTCATTGAGTTAGGCTTATCTTCTTGTCCTTGGAAACAATACAAGCTTACCATACCTTAGAGATTGTTAGATCTAAATACATTCATGGATGATATGTGATCTTACTAATAAGAAAATTATGTGTTGGGTCACCTAGAACCTCTATGAGAATTGAGAGAAACACTTTACTAGAGAAATTTTGTAAGGAAATGCTCGAGGGGCAAAAAATCTCATAAAACCAAAAAAAACCAAAATGCTCATTTTCACCCTTTGTTTATAGGGATCCAAGGTTTATAGGAAATGATATATCATGAAAGAATTAAAAAATATATAAATTTACGGACTAACAATACAAAGTTCCCTAGACACATGCCTATCTTAACTACATAGAAAGGGCATCACTAAAAGAATTTTAATGATCTACCTCAAGGGTATGTTTAGTAGTGCCAAGTAAGTTCAAGCGAGTATGCTTGGGAAAGTCCATCGGTGTGTGTTAAGATAAAGGTGCTTATGACTGTCCAACTTCTTGAGGTTGCAATGAATTGTGATAGGACCTTAGAATGCCTTAAAATATAGAGGGGAGTTAGTTGTTATTATTGGAAGGGAATAATATAGACTAGATTGTCAAGGAAGGATGAGTTTAGGGTTTCACGAGGTCTTTTTTTTTGTAATTGAGCTTTGTGAGTGTGAATGAATGTACTCGCATTGAATGAGTATGACTGAACCTACTTGTTGACTTCTTATATAGTGGGTGATAGAATATTTACTCTTTGAGGAGCCTTAATAACCCCTATGATGGGTGACCTCCTCTTGTCGGCCCGAGTGTGTTGCACCATTTGGTCATTTGGGGTGAGTTTTCTTGCATCCCATGTGAGTAGCACCTACCTATCATTAGGCGAGTTCACCTAAAGATTCCACTAGTAATAATATACTATATAGCCTTGACCTTTAACTTTGGATATCCATGAAATTAAAAAATTTGATGGATTAAAATATATGAGGTTAAATTAAACTTTTAACATCAAACCGGGTGGATCATAAAATAAAATTTTGAAATTTTGTTAATAATAGTAGACTTTAAACTTAATCACTTATAAGTATTAATTATTCGTTTAGCCAGCACTTTCAAAGTTATGTATTCATTTTTATCTTCATTATTTTCTATAATAGACATGGTACCTTAATCTACTATACTAAAAATTTTATAATAAAATCTTGTGATGAACTTTATTCAATATAATATTTAACATTGCAATCACTCATTCAACAATTATAATTTTAAGCTAAATATGGTTACTAAAATAGTATCATATTATTTATTTGATCAATGATATAAAACTCTGATTAGATCAAATTCTAAGGCCTCTCAACTCTCAACATATAAATCTCAAAAATCTAATATATCTAAAACTCATTTTTAATACAATCAAATGGATGAAATAAAAAGAGAATTCAAAATGATAAAAAAAGATAAATATTTACTTTTAAAATCTTAAAGAAGTGAACAAAAATAGTCATGAAACGAGCTTGAAGAAGTCAAGAGATCAATAATTACATTCATTAAAAAGGAGATGTTTATATAACACCCCAAGTTCAAATTTTTAAAAAATTTCCTAATTTAGTCTTTTAATTAATCAATTAGATCTTCTATGAACTCATCAATATAAATAAAGCCTTGGAAGCTACTAAAAATTAGATTAATCAAAATATAAAATTATATTTAACCTTCAAAATTTATGTACAAAAGTCAATAGATCAATCATTACATTCATTTAAAATTTCTAAGCTAAATCCCAAGAATAAAACTAAAGGAAATACAAAAAAAAAAAAAAAAAAAAAAAAAAAAAAAAAAAAAATGAATTTTTATATTGCCTCACTCAACTATCATGACCCCTTGTAAAACTACATAGTGAGCCAATGGTGCAATATGTTACCTAAACCTATAACTGAAATTAATGCAAGGCAATATGAATAGTGTGCATGTAATGATTGAGTCACTATCAGTATTAACATATAACTATAAAAGCATGCAACAGTCACTAAAATAGTAATATGTCATATGATCAATAAACATCAATATAGTTATATATCTTAAGAGTAGTGATCAATAACTAATTGAACAATGATTATTAAGTTATGCAAATCCTATACCCAATAATTGCAAAATAGTTTATATAGCATCTTATTAGATGAACACACCTATCATTATCATATGATTGTCATACAATATCTATGTTATGCACATATATTACATATCAGATTTATTAGTCTTATTAAATACTTGTATCAGTCATAACATGTATCTTATGTAAATAATGGCATGTCCAATTATAATAATTATATATATATATAATAATATATATATATATATATATATATTTTATATATATATATATATATAATATATATATATATATATATATATATATAAGCACTATAAGTAAGAAAAGGCACCCAACTATGTGTGGTGTTTTTCCCGAATCAAGTCTTGTAGAACAACTCTATAAGAATTAGTCATATCACAAGTCATATAGCTCAGAAGACCATTTTATCAAATGTCATCAATTCGTAACAGTTAGTGTATCACATTATATCATATCATATCAATCTGTCTCTTTATGTTTGCATTTAATAAATTTAGTATAATACCACAAACTTTATTTTAACTCATTAGCCCACTCTCTTATATTGGATAACATATCTCCAGTCAATCTGAATTAGTCAAATATTTCTGACCAAACTTGTGTGTATGTGTGTGTGTGAGTATTTCACAAAATAAATAACATAATAAAGTTCTGATACACCACTTAATATTCAAATCGCAATATCATATTAATGCAAGTAAAATTTGCATATGATAAAAATTAATAAAATTCATAAAAAGAAAAATATAGTGTGCTCTTTTTTACATGTGTGTATCCACAATAGCCATATTATATTAAGTATGTATTTTGTATACACATATAAATATATTTTAATAATTATTTCTCAAATTTATAAATTTATCCAAATTAAGAAATTTCCCTTAAATATAAAAATACCATGTGAAAAATTAATATGTTTCAGTCAAAATGCTTAAATTAATAAAATCTATCACATACCAAAAGTTATGCAGCGAAAGTTTTTAAAATATAAAATATCATAACATTTGCAAGTTTCGACCAAATTAAAATATATAAAACAAAAAAGTGACAATTTTTTGAAATCACAGGTAGGAAAATGATAGTCTACCTCAAGGTGAATAACTTCTCCAACTAGATCGACTAGTAAAAATTATTTTCCTACCTCAAAATCTTAGCTTCTCTCTCATCTCTCATCTTTTTTTTTCATTAATTTCCATTTCTCATTCTCTAGCTAAAACGCATTGAAAAAAATAAAATGGCCATTTAATAAAAATTTTTAGTGGGTATTAAAATTTATAATAAAATATGATAGCGATGTATTGGAAATTATGTAAATTGTTTAATTTTTAGAAAAAAATTCATATTAATCTTTTTATATCTTCAAATTCAGGGATCCTAATGAAAAAATATTCAAAAATTCACGTAGCATTCCTAAAAAACTCTTGTGAAATCATTTTCAAAACGGATGCCTAATTATCCTAAAAAAATCCACTTGTACTGAAATATGTCACTTTTCTACACTTCCCATAAAATTTTATAAAATTATTATAATTAAAGCACAATAAAATATATATTATAGCGAAGAAGGTTTATAAATTTGACTTATAATGACTCCTGAAAAAATTATCTGACTCTGTCAAAATATGGGCTATTATAGTTTTGGAGAGAAATTGTTTTGTGAAATGGGATAGGGAGACTATGGGGATGAAATAAGGCCTTCTCTAGAAAAATTTCTAACATACTTTCAGAACTAATTTTACCAAGACACTTTACAATCGGCAAAATTTCCATCGATAATTCAGCCAAACATTCTTGCTGAATTATTCCGTCTATATACCCTTCTTTTTGTAGTGATTGCGACCCGCCGACAACCTACTAGACACTTGTGTAAGCATATACGAGTATACAATGATGATGGCCTCTTATCAAGCATCATATTATATAGAGGATTATACCTCATCAACCAATAGAATGGCTAATATATCTTTAAGGGCACTGTAAGGGTGTGAATATAAATATCAAAATAATAATGCCATTTTACACAATAAACAAGGAAGTTGTGTCAACGCATTTAGATGAGGCCTTTCTATTATTATTATTATTATTATTATTATTATTATTATTATTATGAAGTTATTTATTTCAATAATGTTGTGGCTAACCATGATACACATATAATTACAACACAAGTTTTGAAAAGCTATCTTAAACAACTTGACTTTTAACATTACTTTTCAAATCAATAGGAGCATAACTTTATCTCTCTTATATGCTCTTTATCTAGCTTGTCTTTTACAATAAGATTATGTGCAAAAATAGTCTACATTTTTTAATGCAATGTCATCAAAGGTATAAGTTTTGGCTCCACTACAGGAAATTTATCAATTACCGGCGGTTCTCCAAACACCGGTTATAACGGCGGCTTAACCAATGGTCTGATCACCGGTTTTTACCGGCGGTCTGACCGTCGGTTATGTAAATTAAAGCCGCTGGAAAACTACCAGTAACCACCGTAACAAATTACCAGAACAAAATGCAGGTAATGAGTGATTTTCCTATAGTGCTCTTTGTTAGGTTGTCGAATGAATTTGAGACTGAAGGGCATCATCGCATAACAATGTCTGCCCATAGTAGTGCTAATAGATCGGCTCATCCTATCCATTAATGCCACCTTGATTTGTTATAGTCTGATCATCCATCCATAAAATTGAATATGTCATGAGTCAAAGTATTTTTGATACTAGGTTATATTATAAGTTAAGGGATGCATCCATTTGATAGGCTTTGTTCTTGTATAGACATACATATATTTGGCCATTTCCTTTCTTCATTAAGATAATGCTAACAATATAGCTAAAATAGTTCTCATAGATGGAGCTATTGTTTATATTGTTCTTGCTAAGCTTATCTTAAAAATCATCTCGTTTTTAACTTAAGCTTTATTCATTATAGTGCCAGCTTAATAGGCGTCATCTCGGTTTTGATGAGTTTAAGTATTGCTGAACATTTCTAAATAATTTCACAAAGCAATCTCCAGACTTGGGGAGAAACTTCTTCAGTTCCTTCATCATTTCAAGTGAACATACTAGTTGGAAGGTGCTTGCCATAATCAAATGCACACACAGTATTGCCTGTGATCGAATATTCTCGTTTGAAATATCTATCTGTGCGTACAGTTCAGTATTATGTCCATAGAGTCCGACAGTTAAGCTGAAGTCTATTTTTGGGTGAGCCTTCATATTTCATGAGACAAAAAAAAAAAGACTGCTCGAATTTTTTCCGCAAGTCAATTTCAAAATGATATGCATCTCGAAAAAATATTTTAAAGGACACATTCTTCTTCGATAAAGTGTGAACCTAAAGATTCATAGTGATGGAAAATGTACTGTAAATGGATAGAAAGAAAGGGAGATCATATTGAGAGCATATGTTCGTGGACTCATTTGGACAGGATATATTAATGTAAAAGTACTTTGGCTTCGTGTGTCCAACTGTTGTGCACGAACCTTCTTATCAATCTTCTTTTCAATCACAAACGTGGCCGTAGAAGCTATGTTTGAATAGAAATATTCCCCATGTAATGTTTGAGATAAATGCATCGGCATTGAAGTTGATAGTTAAGTTATCAGATTGTAGCAGGGTCCAAGTCCACTTTTCTATGAATTCATTAAGTGAAGGGATAGGAAACTCCAGATATTTAATAGTTCTGCAGATTAGTTTTCTAAAAATATTGTCTGACATAAATCTCATCAGTTTTCAAGTGAAGGGATTAATCAAGAAAGAGGCATTTCGCTAGACTTACTAGGGATTCAGCATACCTTAGAAGTTCAGACAATATCTATTAACATGCAAGTGAAATCGAAGGAAAGAAAAATCATATGTGATGTTGATTCTATTTGAGTCTTTATTGGGCTTAACCTGGTAATTGATCTTTAAGGTTATAAGTAAGATGGGATCAGTCTAAACCCTCCACGTAGTCACTGGCAGGTTTTGTTAAGAAGAGACTCAATATTGCTCTGGAGAAATTTTTTTGATAATAATGTTAAATAAACTCAAAACATGACATCCATAAAACGCATAGTGCTATGTCATTGAAGTTCAATCTGTAAGAAAACTGAAACACTAGGGAAACAAACATGTTGCTTTATCTTCCAATTTTTTTTTCAGTTATGATGTAGCATCATACTTAACATACAAAATTATTTGTAGTACATTTCTAATATAGAAGGGTCCACCTCTAATTGAACAATATTTATCCATAAAATTCTCTATAGCCTTTATAAAATATTAAAGCTTTTATCATATAATTGTTTAAAAAACTTCAAGTTAATAGTAAAAACAATAGAATATTTTTACAACATCAAGCTGCAAGTGTACTTGAGCTTTGTTGCAGGCTAGAATATACGTGGTGATAGAGTTGAAATTTTTTGTCTCAGTGTTGTACGAATATCCAACATACAAACAAAGGAAAAACGAACAACTTAATTTTTATGTGGAAACCCTGGAGAAGGAAAAAACCACAAGGTCAGGCCCAATTGAAATGATTCCACTAGTGTTTGAATAAATTACAAGTGTCTGACTCATCGTTGAAAATGAAGATGATCATATTACAATAATCAATTGTCGAGTTGAAAACCAATTACGAATAGATATCAGAAATTAGGTGATGTTTGGTGTTCGAGAAAAAATTCGATGTCAATCGATGGTCGGGCAGAAGTCCAGCGTGAGTTGGCGATTGGGAAAAAAGTCCGGCGGCTGTTGGAGGCCAGGCAAAAGTCCGGCAATTTTTGGTGGCTCGGTGGCAGTCTGGCGGTGTTTGAGGAAGAGTCTGGTGGCATGAGAACTCTCTGCCTTCTCTTTCTTGATGGGGTCCCTTTTCAAAAGGAATGGAAATTCTATGTATAGTTTTTTTACAGTGTATGATAAGTAAATAGCATGGGTAAGTTGGGAGTGGTCAAGAATGGGCTGTTGATGTTGATCCCCTTGATCGTGGACCATTTATTAGGAATTTTAATATCTTAATGATATTACAATTTAGGGATCTTAGGCTCGTTAGATTCTTCTCGTTGAGCCTCGCGATTCGACTATTAGAATGTCACCTTTTGAAGTCGTTTGACCATCCAATTTATGGTTTAAACTCTCTAAATGCACATTAGGTCTTCGATTTTGGCTCATTTGAGCTCGGATTTAGTCAAATTTTGTGTTGTTGGGTCATATTTTTGAGACGTTCAGTTCAACTGTAGGTTTATTGAAATCAATGTTTGGATGATCCCAATTTTATTTTTAGAAGTTTCCAACTTAATTTTCCTCAAGATTCGTGCCCGATCAAGATAATTTTTGATGACATATCAATTGCCCCCTTTTTTCAAACATCGAAGCTCCAGACATCCAAAAATATGTGTCACTGTATTTAAACTTATTTGAATCATAATAAATGTCAAACAATTACTTTCCAAAACATTTAAAATAGCTCAAAATTTATTATATAAGCTCCGTTGAGGATTGAAAGTGCAAATATTGGATTTCGAACGCCAAAAAATAGTTCAGGGGACCCTAAAAATATTCGATTTGGACTGTCTGAGAAGAAAATCTTGCCCAGACATGTTTTAGCTACCAAATCAGACAGCCGACCAGCACCGCAGTCGCCAGCCTTAAAAGGTGTGCCCCATAGCGGCGTGCGTTTTGGTCCTAAGTTTCTAGCAACTACTGGTTGTAGTTATGAAAATAAAATATTTTTTAATCCAAAAATTTATATTTCGACATTAAAAATTTCTTATTTTTTATGTACCCCCCTCTTTAAATACCCCCCTGGGGTAGGGAAAAAATTTCAACTTCTCTACTTCTCTATTCTCTCTCTAACTTTCTTACAATTGAGGCTTTCTACTATTTTTGGTAGGTGGCACCCTCTACTCAAATTCAATACCCCTCTCTTGTGTAGAAGTTAAAAATTTTAGCCTTCTCATTTTCTCTCCCCCATTTTTCTTCGTACTCTTAACACTTTTCATTATTTTTTATATGTGGTATCTCCTCGAATTCAGTGCCCCTCTTTAGTGTAGAAGAACAAATGGGTGACTACACCTTCACCAAAATTCTCTTAATCAAAAGAGAATATCTTGCTGCCCAATATGAGGGTTCAAAAAAGCCTCACATAGTGATCAATGCTGATGACATTTCCTCCACTATCACTAGTAACTCCTTTATTTTTTTTCAAGAAAAAAATTTCATTTCTTTAATGAACTTATGATGAAGGTGCCTAAAAAATAAATCATGCATGTTCTCCTCCTCCAAGATTTTTGACGGTGTATGAGCTCAATTTGCGAGCAGAGCTACAGTTTCACATCCTCCTAAGTTTAATAACATTTTAACAACATATGAAGTGAGTTTATCTCAACTTTCTTATAGAGCCATGTTGATCATAATGGGATTGATGATATTAAAGATCGTGGAGTGATGTTGTATCCAGAGTGCCTTTATCGGATGGGTCTACTTACCTGTGATATGAAGGGTTTCATTTCTATTAAATCCAATTAGCTGGGTATTCACATCTGAGACATGTAGAAGAGTTGGGTTAATGGATTATTTATTGTGTAGAATGATTGGAATCTGCTGGAGAAATAAGGAAAGCTGAAGGAATTATCCACCCCCTTCATGTTGGAGCACTACTTGAGCAGATGCTCAACCTTCTTGATGTTTACACTCTTCACTATGAGGAACACTACTTGAGCAGATGCATAGATGAAGATTTTTCATTCAAGGTGGGACTATCTACTTAGACAGGGAGATTTCATGCACATATATTAAAGAAGACAGCCAAAGTCCTAGAAAAATTTGTCCATACTCCAATGGTTCCTCCTAAATGATCAAGGAATGAGGGTGATCAAGAGGCTTCCAAGAAGAAAAGGGTGGAATAGATTTTGATAGTTACTGGTAAAGGTCACCATTCCACTACATCCAAGTTACACATTCTGAAAGATATTTTGAAATATCAATGTGTTAATTATCGATGAGCTGAAGAGTTGGTGAGTTCCCATTTTCTTTTTTGCTATTCTTTTTACACTTTTATAAGGACATGTCCCTTACAAAATCTTTCTTATTATTTTAGTTACATTAATGTATGCACCTTTAAATCTAATTAACTAAGATCTTGAATGATTGATAATGAGTTTGTGAAGAATAAGTACTTCTGAGAGAATACAATAAGAAGTATGATGGGAAGATCAAGTTGATAAAGGTAGTGGAGGAGCAGCTAGCAGAGTGTAGAGTAGAATTGATTGCTATGACAACTTCAGCCTCTTTATAAAATCAACAGATGGAACGCCTTCATATTAAATTGGTGGATACACAGGTAGCGATAAATCAACAATAGAATGATCAGCAAATTATTAAGGAGAGGATAACAGTCATTGAAAATGAGAATAAGAGGCTCAAAAGTTTATTTTCTAAGAAAGAAGACAAGTCCAAATAAGAATTATCACCTTCCATAGTCACAAAATAATATAAGAAGTCTGTTGCATTTAATAAGATAGTTCAGGATTAGGTCCATGAAGCTTGTGATCACATATATAATATGGAGGTAAAAGCCTTAGAGCTAGAGTGTATGGAGGAAGACTTCATTTGAAGGTTTTCTTAAAGACGTCCATTTAGTGTAGCACAAGGCTAGAGCTGAAGTTGAGGGGTTAACACCTAGCCAAACTTCGGGTGATTTTTCATCAGATTTAGATGGCGATGAGATCAAAAGTGAGTTACAAAAAGCCTTTTTCTTTGAGGATGATAATGATGATATTTAGATTCTATAAGTTTTCTTTGTTATAGGTTGTATCATCTTATATATTTTAGTGATGATTATTTGTATCAGTTGGTACTGTCATATGATGTATGTGATAGGTTTAGTGATATCATCTCAAGAAGTTGTTGATGTTATTTATTTTCTTTCTCACATGTATATTAAATTACTTAATTTTATTTTAATTTGCATGTTGAGAAGTATTTCATTGGTATCATTTAGCTTGAGCGAATATGAGAGATATCCTCCTAGAATATTTGACCTATCCAAGGTTAATAATTAAAATATTTACTTGATGTCATTAACCTTTAAGGATAAGGTCAGATCAAATTCCCTCAGGATTGATCATCTCGTGATTAAGATACAATAAAGATTTTATATTTCTTGAATCAAAGTTTTTATGATTTGGTTGACATCCTCCAAGAATGTTTGAACTATCTAAGATTGAATCCCCCAAAGATTGATCATCTAGTATTTGACACATAATAAAGATTATGTATTTCTCAAATCAAAGAATTTATGATTTAATTGATATCCTCCTTGGATGTTTTACCTATACAAGGTTGTAAGTCAGAGTGTTGCTCAATGATCTTAAAACATAAGAGATACATATATGGATAATACGATATTTGACTTGGAAGGAAATACTAGGGATATTAATGTGACATCATATTCAATATAAAAGTGATATATAATGACACAAGAAAAATAGTGTGATTAACAAGAAAGACCCAAAATGCACAACCATTTTAGGTTACTCTTCTTATGTGGATATAAAAGTGAGTTCTTCCCAAGAGAACCCCATTGAGGAATATCTTCATTTTGAAGATTAAAATCCTTGATGCTCAGAGTAATTGATGGGCATATTTAAGTCTTCTTAAGATAATAGGATTATGCCACTTATTTGTCTCCTCGCACTATACAAATATTCAGTAGGGGTAAAAATTTTAGTTTGAGTTGTGGAATAGAGGCGACAACTCCAAAGATTGACTGGATGGGTCATCCAAAGATAGAATTATAAGCTGACTCTAATTTCACCATAATAAATTAGATTGTGTGAGTATCTTGTTGAGAAAATTCTTTGAGTATAATTGGGAGGCAAATTCTCTCTTCTACTTATACGAGTTGATTATCAAATCTATATGGTGGTCCTATGAAGGGTTGAATATTTTCTCTGGTGAGACCCATGTTGAGAAAATTATAGTAGAATAATATATGCATAGAGCTCCTATTATCCACAAAAATTATTTTAAAATTGTAACATGGGTCACCTATCCCTGCATTAATTATGAGTGGATCATGATGAGATATTTTTTTTCTCTCTAAATTGGAATCATCAAAAGTAATAGAATGATCAATACGGGACTTCTTTGGTGTTGAGTTTCATCTACAACTAATAAGACTTAATTAGGAATTAAGGCCCCCCTGTAATGGTTCTAATCTCACCAACTATTTGATGAATATTCAACAGTTATCTTTGTTGTTATTGATTTTTCCCCATAGTTAGATAAGCCTCATCTAACATAGGTGGATTTTAAATAAACTATTTAAGGTAGCGATGTCAAATAAGTCTCTTAATTTCATTCTTAAGAAGCTTACAGGCTTCAACTGTGTTACCACGATTATGATGGAAATAACAAATTTTGATCATGATTTCCCTTATTCATCTTTAAAGGATAAGGCCACTTAATATTTTCTAGATCTCAAATGGACATCAGCACATTTGCTTAAGATGATTTGAGTGGTATATATTCCTCCTCTTATCGAGGATCACGTCATGGACCATTTACTAGGCATTTTAATGTCTTAATGAAATCAAAACTCTACAATCTTAGGCTCATTGGATTTGTCTCATTTAGCTTCTCGATTCAACTATAAGCATGTCACGTTTCACCATTAAATTTATGGTTTGAACTCTTGAAATGCACTTCGGGTCTTCGATTTGGGCTCATTTGAGCTCAGATTGTGTCGAATTTGATGTCATTGGGTTCATATATTTGAGACATTCAATTTAACTATAAGTTTGCTGAAATCGGAGTTCGGATGGTTCCAATTTTAATTTAGAAGTTTCTAACTTAATTTTACCTCGAGATTCATACTCCATCACGATATATTTCAAGCTTAATAATGATTTGATTTTCTTCTAATCTTAATCAATAGGCTTAATCCTTGGATAAGGCTTCTGATTTGATTTATTTTTGTTCCTTATTTAAGTAATTTAGGCATTTGATCAAACCAATATAAGCTTAATCAAGCTTGTTATGAAGTTGATAAGGATTTTGATTGAATTAATTGAAGCATCAAAATTTTGACTCAACGTTTTGTTCAAATAAGTAGTATGATTTATGTTATTGGAATGAGCTAAAGTACAAAACATAAAGTTGTAGAATTTTTTTTTATCATTTTAAAGACACCAAAGTCATATAATATTGATAAAAAATGTGTGATAAATTTATAAAGTTGTAGAAAATTCTCTCTAAAAATAAGAGAGAGTGGCACGATAAATTAACAGAAGCTCTCTGGGTATATCGTACCACTTATAAAACTGCAATGCAGGCCACCCCATACTCATTGGTTTTTGGAACCGAGGCAATATTATCTCTAGAGGTTGAGCTACCTTCTCTTCGTATTGCTGTTCAATACGAATTAACCAAAGAAGAAAATGATCTTCTACGACTTGAAGAACTTGAAGCTCTTGATGAAGTTAGACTTCAGGCTCAGGAAAGTTTAGAGTCTTACAAAGGAAGAATGACTAGGGCACATGATAGAATGGTTCGTCCTAGAAGCTTCAAAGAAGGTGAACTTTTTCTAGTTCACCGAAGACCTATAACCCCTCACCGTCTCCTTGGCGGTAAATTTGATCCAATATGGGAAGGACCCTTCATCATTGAAATAGTAAATGAAGGAGGTGCATATCAACTCATAGATCTAAATGGGCAAAGGCCTATGCCACCAATTAATGGTCAATATCTAAAGAAATATCATACATAAAAGAATGTTATGTATAAAAAATCTGCCTACCAGGCAAAAGTCTTATAAATTCCCTCCTGAAAGACAGGAGGCAATTTTATATTCTCTTGTAAAGAAGGAGAAAAATAGAATCCACTCTTCTCCTGAAAGAAAGGAGGCAATTTTTATATTCTCTTGCAATGTGAGAATAAATTTCGCTACCCTCCTAAAAGACAAGAGGCAATTTTTATATTCTCCTGTAATTGGAGAAATGAAATTCACTTCCCTCCTGAAAGACAGGAGGCAATTTTTATATTTTCCTGCAATGCATGAAGCAAGTTCAATTCCCTCATGAAAAGTCAGGAGACAATTTTATCCCATTTAGTAAATAAAATGAGTGAAGTATAGAATCTCTTATGCTCGTAAACCTAAGGGTCGAGCTAAAACACATTGGTTCAATAAGCCTAAGGGCCGAACCGTTAAATCTTCTATGCTCATAAACCTAAGGGTCGAGCTAAAACCCATTGGTTCAAAAAGCCTAAAGGATGAACCTTTAAAATTCCTATGCTCATAAACCTAAGGGTCGAGCTAAAATACATTGGTTCAATAAGCCTAAAAACCTTTAAATCTTCTATGCTCATAAACCTAAAGGTCAAGCTAAAATCCACAAAGTTCAATAAGCATAAGGGCCGAACTTTGAAATCTTCTACGCTCATAAACCTAAGGGTCAAGCTAAATCCACAAAGTTTAATAAGCCTAAGGGCCGAACTTTAAAATTTTCTATGCTCATAAACCTAAAGGTCGAGCTAAAATCCACAAAGTTCAATAAGCCTAAGGGCCGAACTTTGAAATCTTCTACGCTCATAAACCTAAGGGTCGAGCTAAATCCACAAAGTTCAACAAGCCTAAGGGCCAAACTTCGCAAATCTTATAAGCTCATAAACCTAAGGGTTGAGCTAAATCCACAAAGTTCAACAAGCCTAAGGGCCGAATTTTGCAAATTTTTTATGCTCATAAACCTAAGGGTCGAGCTAAATCCATAAAGTTAAATAAGCTTAAGGGCTAAACTTTGAAATCTTATACGCTCATAAACCTAAGGGTCGAGCTAAGTCCACAAGGTTCAATAAGCCTAACGGCCGAACCTCTGAAACCTCTTGAGCTCATAAACCTAAGGGTTGAGTTATTTTTCATCAATATATTTAAAGGGTCAAAATCACATGACCAAAGGTTACAACAAACTCATTGTGTGAAAGTCACACAACAAATTCGTTGGTAGGCAATTTATTGACTGTACAAAAAAAAAATGTAAAGCAACCGACATACCTCAAAGCCAGCCCCATCTCGCCAAAACGACGCACCTCTTTAGAGGCACCGACAATGCAAAGCGTTAAAAAGGAAGGAATCACGAAAAAAAAAACTTACGCTCGCTCATTCGGTTCCCTCGTCGCTGTTCGACTTCGTTGCTTCGCACAAGCGTCTAGGGTTCTCCATTCAACTTCTCCTTCCGTCGTTGTTGTTCGGTTCCGTTGCTTCACAGGAGGCCGAGAAGATTGCACGCGTTGCTCCTTCCTCTCCTTCCTTGCTGTTCGACTTCACTTTTCCGATTCCCACACCCCGACGTCCGACTCCCAAGCCCGACCTGCACCCGATGCCGCCGATCTTGTCTTCTCGTGACTCCCCGTTGCTGTTCGGCGTCGTTTCTTCGGCCCCTTGCCGTCCGACTTTTCTGCTTCATGGGAGGAGTAGAGATTGCACAGGTCGCTCCTTCGATTCCTGAATGGCTGTCCGAACCCCCTCCCTCCTTTCGCGTGCATGGCCGGCCTAGTCCGATCGGGCTTCTCCCGATCCCTCTCCCCTTCTCTTATATTATATATAATATATAATAATATAATTATTATATATTATATTACAATATATTGTTATAAATATAATTAAAATGATATTATATTCCAAAAATATGTTTATATAAAAAAAAGAAGAGGATTTCAACAGGTGTCGAAGACCCCGGTC